>NC_091486.1:15551227-15695794 GCF_947461875.1 Haliaeetus albicilla
TCTGAAGTTTCAAACATCTGCAGTTTTATAATCCTGGAGTTTTAATGTCAATGTTTTCAGGAATCAAACAATCACTAGCCCTGCTTTAAGTTTTTCAATCATAGGGACTAATTTCACATTAAAATGTATGCAAGCCGTGGAATCATCTTGTACTCATGTTGGTTTCAAGTGTTGGGTGTGTATTGTTATTAACAATCAAACATCCCCATTGACCTGAGGGTGCTCTAACTTTTCAGTTCAAGTTTGGAAATAGCGAGGAAATGTTGAATTGCAAAACATAAGATAGATTTTAAATTATCTCTATGGTTTTCTCAAAGTTTGCTATGTCTATGGACCAGTCAAAGTTGAAAGACTGCTTGTGAATTTCTTAACAACACTTCACTTAGTGTGTACTGATGTGCATTTGATTTAAAGGAATTGGTTCTGAGGACAAGTATATGAAATGGTGCTTCAGAGAAAGTACAGAAGAATCTGTATACAAATATATAACTATGTTTTCTCCTGAAAATATTGATATTGATAAGGAGTTTTTATGTTTGATAAAACTGGAAAAAAACCACAAAACAACTCAGATTTACCATCCTGTTTCTAGGAAAAAATATACATCAATTCTAGGCTCTGTCTGCAGTGTAATGTCAAAATTAGGAGCCATCAGAAGCACAGCATGATCTTCCACCTGCCTGTCTCTTCCACAGAGAGTGACCTTTCAGGTTTACTGCTAAATGGAAGTGTGCAAACTTTGTAACATATGTAATATCTGCATCTGTATCTTCTCACATCCTTGTGATTTCAAGTTGTCCACACAGTGTCTAAATTAATCTCTGTTGTGTCATTTTGTGGGACATAGCCATAGATACCCTTCAAGCACAGGTCTGCTCTATTCTTGTAGAAGGGGAAAAGTGAAGAATAAGAGATGCCTACCTTAAGCAATAAGGAAGGATGTGTGGAAGTAAGGAAAAGAAATGAGAGTAGACGAAGGATGTTAATACAACACTGAATCTGGCTTTGAAGAGAGAACATGGTAAGAAGATGCATGGGTGTCACACAATAAAAGAAAGTGATGAAAGAAGGAAGTGAATTGTTTGAAATAAAGGCAATGTGCAGTTTGACTTGATGAGTTGCATATTTAAGCCTTCAGAAAAACATTGAGCATCAAGCATTTTGCTTTCTTTAAAAATTGATGTGCCTTGCTTCAACTTACTAGTCAGACTTATGAAACCTTCCAGTCCCTGCTGTAATGTAATAAGCAGTGATTTACCCTCCCCCCCCCCAAAAAAAAGAATCTCTAATCAAAACCAAGGGGACAAGGCTTCCATGTTTGGGTAAGTAATGTTCTTCCATGTTCAAAGTTATCCAAGGAGGGAAGCAGACCTGGTGTCACGTCAGCCTCAGACAAAGAACGGAAGTTTTGGAAAATTATCCTGTTGTGTCACATGGGCCTCAGGAGGGTGGGTCTCAGGAGGACTCTGGGCCTTAGTGCTTTCCCTGCAAGATCTCTTGGAAGAGACTTATTAAATTCAGAGACCACCTTTGGATTAAATCTGAAAGTTCCTGAATTAAAAATTATTGCAGGATATCAGCTGTATCCTGGGGTATTACTACTTCATATACACAGTTATTGTACTCCAACTGATGCATTACAGCCATTGTTAGATTGCTGTAACAATATAATCTAAGGCAATCTCTTAAAGGTATACCTTTAATCATAATTACACTGAAGGCCTAGGTGATTCCATTCCTTGGAGTGGAATCTCTGAATTTCTCCAAATTTCTGTGTATTGGAAGGACAGTTAAGCTTCTGGTGCTGTCTGATGCAATCAATGCTCTAATGTCTATGAAGAAGAATGCCTTTTTTTCTTTTTTTCCTTTTGGGCTGTCAGTAAAACACCTTCTAGGGTTTGGTAAATTGCAGTTCTGGGCTCATGCTGCTAATGAGTCACTATGCCTCATTTGAACTTCCTTTTTAAAGGTAAAAAAGCAGAAAAATTATTACTACTAGGTAGATATGCAGGGCTCAAAATAAATTATGAAATCAAAACATGAATAAAAAAGTGTATCTATATGTTTTTTTCCTTTTCCCCATGTGCACATGGAAAACCTGCTCCAAGTCCCAGCAATGCTGTGATGACTAGATATTGTAGATTGTGTTCATGATTTCTGGCTTTAGCGGGGGCTTTATCAGGGGAGGGAATGGGGTGTGAGGAGGTGTTTGTCATCTTTTAACTTAAGCCTGTCTTGGCTTTGCTTATGAGTATAACAGTTAGTAAAAATTATCCTGTTAAGTTTGTGACTCAAAAGCTAATTTTTACATCTCTAAAAACTTATCCCACAGATGGGCCATTAAATAGGCCTTAGCGAGCTTTTTAGCCTTTCTTTGACTAAGCTGGTGACCTCTTGGTGAAAGATGCTCTTTCTTATTACTGTAAAGACCTAGATAGCCAATCTCAACCTATCCTGCTCTGGAGAGCTGAAAGTTAGCATGCAACTGTACGAACAGTCCTTTCTGATTCTGTGATTTGGAACGACTAGCAGTTAAGTCAGGAAAGGACCTCGGAAAATCACCTATTCCAGCCCTCTGTCTTTGCATGCGATAAATATTCATCATGTGAACCAAGGAAAAGTAGTATGTGCACATTTCTTGGTTATAATGATACTAAAATTTGCTTCCAAGCTGTATGGGGCCTTTATTTTCTCTTCAGCTTTTTTTTTTTCTTTTTTTTTTCCTTTAAGGCCTGAGGAGAAGGAGCTTAAGTGCTTTATCATGACAGTCACAGAGCCATATCTACTGGGCTTTTTCAGAATAGTTTTGCTGTGGAGAGGACAAATTATAGCTTATCATTTTTTGATAGACTGGAGGAATCTATAGCACAAGTAAACAGAGGTAAGAAACTTTCAAAGCCAGAGATCCACACAGCTTTTGCGGCAAGAATTGCTTAGATTTCTCTTCTTCTGTCTAATTCAATCTTAGAAACTGAAAAGAAATAGGCAGCATGGCTTGATGTACCATATCACAACCTAAGGAACTCATCTTTGGCAAGAAAAGATTAGATTTTCATAATATACTAATTTATGATTAACTGTGACATAGAAAAGATAGTAATACTGTCGATCAATTCTAATTCAAGGCTAGACTTCTGCTGGATTTTAAAACAACTGTGCCAGATATCAATGATGGTAGCATAGCTTTCTCACATCAATAAAAAATGTTTAAAAAGATGTTGTTTTCCACCAGTTGTCAACTGCCTTGTAGTGAAAATGTACAGCTATCTCAGAACATACACTCAAACCTTCTGTTTCAAACCTGGCAGTCAATTTCTTTTGCCCTTGAAAATCTTTCTGGCATATATATCTGTTGATCTTGGGGCTTGTCTGCATGTCACAGAAAATCTGTATTTGCACTGGAGTAGTTAATTTCTGGTTAGTTTTGAAAATGAGTTAAGACAAAATTTAAAACACCTTACTGAACTGTAGAAGGATTCTAGCAAGAGTTAATGTTGTTTAGTGAGTAGCAATTTAATCAGAATGTATTATTCCACTCTAAAAATGTCTTTATGGGGGTTTAATTTGTGTGGATACCTTTCTGCAGACAATCTTTTAAACATATATATGGCTCATAGCACCCATGATATCTGAGCGTTGTACAATTCCTCTGTGATATGGTGAAGTGCTATCATTATAATTTTCAGACATAGTAAAAGGCACAGAGTATCCTATTTACATTCATTGAGGACAATAGGGTGTCATTATAACTCTTTCCAAAACAGTATTTTCTGTCTAACCATTTCAAATGTTTGTCCTGCCCCCACTCACTCCCAACTCACATGCTTTTCCAGGAACCTGTCTTCACTTTCAGTATGATTATATGTAAATCTGACACTGAGATTTCTCTACACTGTCCCTGTCAAATGCAAATCTGAACCTGCTCTTAAAACCCAGATTTCCCACTGTTCAAAGTGTGAAAGAGTGGAGTCTGTGTTCTGAGGCTATCTCAGCCCATGCTCTGGAGGTAACTGGAAGCCCAGAGACTTTTAGTGACATAATATGGATAAAGGATTTGTTCAAGCCATGTAAATGATCCAACATGGAGATAACTATATATACTATGGTTTTGCCCACCACCAAATATCCTGACATCAGCTCTTTTGAGTCCTAATCCGGACATGTTGAGTTAGCTGGGGTCTATGTTAACCTTACCTATGGCATCTTAATGACTAATTATTGGCTTCTTCGTGACTACATCCAGTCTTCACCTCACTGTACTCAAGACATGCAAAAGTATGCATTTCAGGGATTGTAACTTGCTGTAGGTTTTCCTGTCTTCAAGCTAGGACTCCGTCCACTGAAATACCTTTCCACTTGAGAACCAGACTTTTAATGTACTAGATAATTTAAGATATTCTTGGGTATTGAGGCAATAATAAAAGGTAAAAAGAAAGCAATGGAAACAGATACTCTCCAAATTCTTTTTTCCTTTTAAAAACCCCCTTCTTCTCAAAGCTGCTCATAGTTCAGTGCACAGAGCTGTCTTTACAGAAAAAGTCTATAATCACTAGCCTAAAAATATGAATATGGAAGTGTTTTTATTTTTCCTGAAAACTATGGATGTGGCAATTATGACAGATGAATTGATGTTGGACTTACTGTTTACTCTCTTTACATGAAACTGTTGATTGTGGGTCATCATTTTCTTTTGGAAAAAAAAAAAAAGGCTGCTATTTGGCTTCAGGAACAAGCAACAAATCCCTTATGTAAAGGATTCACAACTAAAGAGGTACATAAACTTCATGGCATTGGAAGCTAGAGTTCATTGGGTTTCTATTTGTTGCATCTTTCCAAATAGTTTTTTCCACAACAGGGAAGACCAGGGTCTGCTTTTTTTGAGAGCTTGGCTGTTCCACCTCCCCATCTCAAAGGCAGAAAGCTAAACTGCCTGTTAGCAGCCCAGTTGACAACACAGGCCATCAGATAGAACTATAAATGGTAAAAGATAATTAACAGGAGATGGTTTAGCAAAATTCATTTCAGACAAGTCTAAGCAGTGACATTTAAAAGTGGTAGACATTAAGATAAAATCAACTGCATCTATTAGCTATAGAATTAGTCATTAACATTTAAATGTAGCCAGGAGGCAACAATGAGAAGATGTCCTGCTGGCAACAGCCACAGGACATATATAATCCTCAAGAGTGAAAGCTGTTAATTGACAGGGAAGTAAGGCAGACTAAGGGGACTGGGAGGTGAAAATCATCTCCAACTAATGTTCACATGCAGATCTAGCAGACACTCCTTTGCAGTAATGTAAGATCTGCTTTAGCTGTATGGCTAAGCTTTTGTATAGACTGTTGCATACTGCCATTTGGGCTGTAGGTGTCACCTAGATGGTGTGCAGATGGGGAACACTTCCTTTAGAAATTGCACAGGGAAACAAAAAAGAATACATATGTGCCTTCACATTCTGTGCTTTCATCTCTTTGTTTTTTCTTGTCCAGGCATCCTTTGGGCATATCCTCATTGATTTGCCCATGCTGCTATTATAAAAAGGTCATGCCAGCTTCCACATTCCTATTCTACAAGCATTCTAGTAGTTGCAAAAGGACTGCAGAACACTTTAAGACATGAAGCATTCAGTTTTATACAAATTAGTTAACTTAAGAAAAAAATGAGGCACTAGATCCTCTTGACTTGATACTATAGTTGTGTTTCTAGGCTGACAATTTACATCCCTTTGGCATATCAGGGCTAGTATAAGTTGAGAAGGTGCATTAAGATCTTCAAAGGAGAAACGCTGTAATAGCAAATAACACCTGTGGTAAAGACAAGGCCACATGCCAAAAACAGTAAGGTGTCTGCTTTTGGCAAACTTTTCCGAAGCATTAGACACACATTAATTCTATTTTCTGTCAAGAGATGTTTGTCCAGATTACAAGCTAGTGTCTGGGGCTTATTCTGATTTCAGTTAATTCAGAATTTAATTAGTTCGTTAAGTTTTTAGACAGAAGGATAATACAGCCATGAAATTAGACTGACATGTAATTTTCTGATGATAAATTTATCACAGAATCTGAAGCTAAAAATTACTTTTTATGGCTTGCTAAAGCTGATGTGTACAATGGTTGAATCATACTAAGAGAACAGAGCAATTGGAATAGAACAGGTGAAATGTAAATGAAGTGCTTAATTTAAAACACCTTGTTAATATTTACTTTCTAGATCTATAGAGAAAAATGACACACATCTGAAATGGCATTTCATTTTTACCTGATAGATCTTAACACATCCATCTCTCTTTTTTTTTTTTATCACACCTTCCATACTTGTTAATTCTGAGGTTTACCAGATTAAGCCAGTGTGAACATTCATTTGATAACTGGTTGTCAAAGTTAATATGGAAGCAGAGTAAGTTGGTTTGCAGATGTGCTTTTATGAACGACAGAATGGATGTAACTGTAGAATGGTAAACAGTGTTAACTGAGCCTCTGAGCAAAACCTGTCTCTGCTGGGAATGAAAGAGCGTAGCCATTTGTTAATATTAAAACTTGTTTGTTCTTGAAAAGCATAAGTGATCATTCTTCAAATCCTCTCAACTTCCTAGAATTAGGAGGTAGAGGTTTATTTTTCACTTGAGACCCCAGTGTGTGTGTGTGTATATATATATATATGTTTCTAAACTACCACATATATATATATATATGTAGTGGATTTTAATTATTTTCCCTCACAACACAGAATTGAGAGTAATTCCCTCACAATTACTTATTGGCTAAAGGTTCCAAAATATAGAGCAAAAATTGATTTGATTAGATCTTTCTTCAATGATTTTAATTGTAACTGGGTTGGGGTAGCTGGATATGTCTGTTTCCCTCCCTACTTACTCTCAAATCCAGTGCATAGCAGAAACAAAAACCTGAAACATCTGCTGTTGTTATTCTTTTTTTTTTTTCTCTTGTGACAAGAATTTTTATATATTCCTTTTATATTCCTGAGTTGGAGCTAATAGGGTCCATTTGTTCTGCCTGCCAAGTGAGTCAGCAATATAACTGCATTTCTAAGTAGGGTCATAAAGAAAAAAACCCACTGTGAGTCCTTTAAATATTTTGTGAAGCATTTGCTAATACAGATGATTTTTGACTGCTTTAAAATATTTTTGATGCAATCAACATAAATTTTTGGTGTTTATTGGAGCTATGTTCATAGAATACTCTTTTTCACAATGTTTGTCCAATTCAGCAGCTTAGCATTATTGCTTACATTTTCAAACCATTAAGGGATGTACAAAGAGGTCAAGTGACTTGCCTGAGGTGAGAAGGGAAATGGATGGGACGGCTGGGACTAGACATCAGGTCTCCTTACTCCTATTTCTGTGTTTTTCCCTGAAGACCATTGTTGTGTGTATGAAATAGGTTGGAAAAATAAGGCTGTTTTCCTGCTGGTGTGATTTCTTGAGGTATGTGTAGTAAACCCTGAGTCTGTTAGAATTACAGCAGATAATATAAGGAAACTGTAATTAAATGAACAATATACACAGAAAGCTAGACTAATTATGGTGTGTTCGCTGGAAATAGCTGAGCAGAGGAAAAGAATGCAAGATGTAGATAAGCTTTTTTTTTTATAAAAAGGAGGCAGGTTCATTAGTTTAGAGAGCAGATAAAAATAAACACTATGCAAAACTAATTCTTTATGAGCCACTTTTTCAGTATGCCTACAGACATCTTCCAAGATGGTTTGTAAAAAAGCAAAGGTCTAATTCAGTGCTGCCATAGGGATCTCTTGTACTTAAGTGGGCTCCCACTGCAGGAATGAGAACAAAAATACTCTGGAAAATGGATGCTTATGCACTTCAGCTGAGATAGGTGGCCCAGTCTCAACTGATGCAAATCATCACACTTCTGAGGACATCAGTGGAATTAGACCCATTTACAGTACCTGGTTGTTTGGCACATGGTGTACACTCTGTGTACTATACAGGCAATATCCCTTGTCATAAAATACACTGGACATATAAAGATCTAGATCTTAAATAATAAATCAGCTCTTGGACCAGTAGGAAATGGATCATTGTGTATTTGTCAGTATAGACTCTAGTTTTAATCATCTGCTTTACAGTACATCATCTCTGTTATCCTGACAAGGCCCACTTGTCATCTTTTTTGACATTGTTCAGAAGCTGGTGTGGTAGTTTAGAGATGCTAAGAGCAGCAAGCTCTTCAGAGTGACAGAAGAGGTCACATATGGATTGCACTGGCTTTCAGATCCAAATGACTGCAGTGAATAAATGACATCTTGATAAAATGATGGGATTTGGGTGTGTCATTCCTGTGAGTAAAATCCATATTTGAAAAATGTAATTTAAAGGTGTTTCTGTTCTAAATATGCCAAACAATTTAGAAAATTCTCTTCTTTATTAGAACTGGGTTTTCCCCTCATTTAAGACTCATCTGTCGATGTTGGTAACCTCACACATCCTTATGGGGTAGTTAATTGAAACAGAGCTATACATCCTCAGATTTTCGAAAACTCTGCTCATCACCAAAATATTTGGTGGCTATACCTAACAAAAATAGTATCTCTGTACTAACCTTCTAGAGGCATTATAATCTTAGATAAGAGGATTGATTGTGACAGTAATTTAAAAAGTTTTATGGCTTATGCTGGCATTCTGCAGTCCCATCAAAATAATAGTCCTATTGTTTTAGGTAGAGAGGAAGTCATTACTTAAACTGTTGAAACAAATAATTCCCTTCTTTCTGTTGCCTTTTACCAGCCAGCTGGCCTTACCATACAAAATAGAAAGCAAGAGAAAAACTTACTTGTAGTACGGTACTTAGTCTGTTTCAGCAGATAAATTAATAAACTCTCAATCCTGAGCTACATCACATTGCAGATACTTTTAGGTTTGGAGTATGTCAGTCAACAACATTTTAAGTTGACTATATTAGAAGCAGATAATGAAAACTGATGCATGTGGTATGTTCTGAAGTAGCCAAAAAATCAAAATTCCTGATCTGCAAGAGATTTCCTGACTTTTAAAATTATAATTTTGTTGCATCTTAGCACCAAACCAAATGGAAAGTAAATGAAAAATAAACCTGATTTTTCATTAGAAAAATGGAGAATACTGGAGAAAAGTTGCACTATCCTTTTCAAAGTTTCTTATTATGAAAATTACAAAATACATACTATTACTCTTTATATTGCTGGCTCTACAACTTTAAATGTTTTGCTCAGAAATTCCCTAGAAATTTTCTACAAACATAAATTAAAACACTGTAGAAAAATCTGTTATCTTATTAACAGTTTCCAATGAGAAACTGCTCCATTAGAAAATGTCCAAGTACTTCTACTATTTTGTTTCACTTTTCTGCTTTCTGACAGTCAAACAAAGTAATTACAGAGGCTGTGATCTATCTATATGAAAAAGGTCTCAGATTCTCTTTCTCATTATTCTTAGAAGTAGGTTATTATTACATATGCTTTGCAGTTGAGCTTGTAGGCAGGATCAAACATTCTACAGCCATTGAATAGGATAGAAATACTATTTCTAAACTAATGTGATGTGGGACCCTTAGGAATGTTTTTTTTTTAATGTTGCATGAGTAATGTCATATACTATCCTATTAATAATTCAAGCCAGGCCTACCTTATTTACTACTTCCTTAGTGACATATTCATAAAGTACACAAGTAAATATACTGCATGAAGGACATATCATATAAAAACTCTTATTTCCCAAAGAGGTCCAAAATACACTAAAGACCGATCAAGTTTCAGAGGATCCAAATAATTGAAGTACAGCCATCAACATTCTGTCCAGTGAAAACTAACTTTTTTCTCTGCTTCAATGAATTGGCTTAATAATATATATTTTTTTTATATATATACATCTCACCACAAGGTTGTAGTGTCCTTGTGTGACTCCTTATATTCTCAATATTGAGTACCTGTTGCTGATTGCGCTTTGTAAGTTGGGCAATGAACAGTATTACAGCTCCAGAAGAGAGTCTAGATGTTCTTTCCTGAGTAGGCTTAAACTCCCTAGCATGGGTATCGAAGACAGTAAGAAAATATCTACATTGTTGCAGGAAATAGCCTCAGCAGCAATGTCTTGACTCAGTGATGGAAAATCAAAATGCTTTAAAGTCCTTAAAAATCCTTTGCAAGAATATTGTGATGATGGACTTCTGGCATTTGGCATATACTGCAGAAGGCTAAGTACCAGCATCAATTTTGAAAATGATCCTTGGGAACAAAAGACGTTATGATTTTAGATTATGCCTTTTTTATTGCATAACTACTGAAAATGTATTTTTCACTGCACTTCAGGACAATAAGACATTTAGTCGGTCCAGTTCAGACTTTTTTATTTATTAAGTTATTATTACCCTGATGGGACTCAGTGCATACTTAATTTTTTAAAATGTGCAGCTACCAGATTTAATGTGTAGTAGAAATTCTTTACTTTTATGACCCTTGGAATTCTGTTTAGTCCTGACTTTTGTTTTCTTTCTTTTTTTCTTTTATTTTTTTTTAATATGTCTTAACTTACTGAAAACAGGCTTCTGCCATAGTTGATTTATATTGAAGTCAGACAGAATAACAAAATGAGAAACTTGACTGAGACATTTTTAAATTTAATTTTAAAATATATATGCAGTTCTTAAAAAATTATATGGCATGACTTTGAAGTCAGGAACGTAGGAATAAATGGGGAGTTTAAGCAAAACTAATTTATGTCCAGATTGAGATTTTCAAGAATGGAAGGTATTTTAGGTGCCAAATGACACAGATTTCCAGACAAGCTTTAATAATCATAGTCAAAAGGAAAAAAAAATAAAAATAATTTAAAAAAAAAAGACACAAAAGGGAAAACGGGAAACTCAGACAAAACTTCTATTAATTTGTAGTTAAAGTATTCTTCGGGATTGAAGGTGAAACTTCTGATGTAATTCACTAAAACTGTAAAGGTTCCTGAGATTCACATCTTCTGTATTTTCCCAACTTGTCTGTATGCTGCCATCATATACTAAAATGTGCTATTGCATTTCAGTGCTCAGGCAGAGGCTCAGTGCTTCCATGTCTGGGCACTGTGAGAGCAAATGCCTTCCAGCGAGGCACAAGGGAGGCAGGGAAAGAATGCCAAGGCAAGAAAAAAGTGGAAAGATGCATTTTCTAGCTAGTCTTGTTCAGTGAGTGTGTTTGTGTTTGTGTGTTCTGTCATGTTATTCAACTAGTTCCAAACCCCTGTTTTATAAAAAATCTTTAGGCAAGATCTGCTACCCTGCACTGGTGTTTAGGCAGGCAGCTCAGACCATGACAAGACCAAGACCTGGATTTCCCAAAGCCCTGTGCTAGTCATGGCCTAGGCCATTTTGGCTTCCTACCATACTGTCTGTAAACATCTGTTTGGCAGCATATTCTTGTAGCTGAATTCTATAACTGCTCTTTCTGTGCAATGCATAACACAATAGGAATATATGGCTGATTCAGGTTATACTAACACTGCAGTACCCATAACTGTTTTGCAAACTTTCTATTTTAAAGAGAGTACAGATCCTTAAATGTAAGACAGTCAGGATATTGACACAGCTAAATACCTTTGAAGATCAGTGTCTTCAAAGATTTCCACTGATAGCCCAAGTGACTTAAGTTCTTAATCCCTAATATTTGAGAATGTAATTTGAGCTTTGTCATCACAAGTGGAAAATTTCACAACTGCTTATTAAAACTGGGGTCTAGTGTTATGGCTTAGGCCAAAGGCTAAGTTTATAAAGGCAGCAAGAGAATTTTGGAAATTCTGTTCTTTTGTAGTTTATGAAAATGGGTTTCAAGCTCCCACATCAAGTAGACACTTTGGAAAATATAACTAACCTATTATTTAACAAATTTATAAGGGACTGACCAGCTATGTCTCTCTACTTTTAACATACCTCTGCAATGGATTCTCTTATAAACAAAGCAGAAAAAGCTGGGGTGTTATTATTTGAACACCAAGACATGATGAGCAGTTCACTGGATAAATCTTACATTTTACAACTCATCCAGTAATACGTGTTTTGGGAGAAGAGAACACTACCAAAGCACAGAAATCACTTTAGTTCTAGCATGTTTGTTTCAGCTCCGAAGAATTCTTGGCTATTCTTGGCACATTGTTTTCAAGAGAAGTTAGGCTTCAATGCTGTTATATTTCCAGCTTTAACTAATTTTTCATTGTTCAGATAGTTAAACCTTGAGAGCTTCAGCAGAGCTGCAACTAACAGGTATCTTGGGATGCTGTGAATCCAAATGTTGACATTTTGTAGCAAAGCTTGTTAGAGCATTTGCCAGGAAACTAAATTCTGTAGCATTTTAAACTAGCTGACTGCTCTTAAACACCTTTGGCAGTTATATTATTCCTTGCAAACGTTTTCAGAGTTGGATGGGGATCATACTGCAGTGGCCAGACAATCTGTCCACCTAATACCCTTGTTTTGAAGATGCTGGATAGCTGTTTTCACTCTCCACTTACTAACAGTCAAACACATGGGTTACTGAGTAGATTTCTTCGTGCCAATTAAAGTGACTGAAAGTCACATAGCTAGAACTGAACAAAATAATCTGGATGACACTATGGCAGCATTTTGCACTTCCTTGGCATTTTTCATTTCAGAATCTTAAAATAATCAATAGGTTAACCAGAAGTAATTTCCAAGAGTATACTGTTAGTACTTAAAACAGGCAGGAATACATTCTCATTCATATTATACTAACATCCACATCTAATATGGTCCCTGTCACAGCTGGAGCTCTGCTAACCATGAAAAAAACCACTCTCCAAGTGTGCTAACAATTATTATATTTGATAAAGACACATGCTTTTAGGGTAAGAACCCATTTTAAGTAATATCTATCAATTCAAAATGATCAGAAAATAATTTGTACCTTAGGGGAATACCTGGAATGTTGATACATGTTTTCATGCAAAGTTTGTTTTTTTTTTTTTCTTGTAATATAGAAAATAGTTAATTATTAAAGTTTTGAGGAAGAAGCAGAAAACTGAAACACAGGATGGCTCCCATTGTTTTGGGAGCTCCTGCAGCTAAAATTGAATGTTGCAGTATTAAAGTGGAGGTTTGGACAAAAAAATGTGTGCCTTTTTTTCCCTTGAAGTGCCAATTAGTGATCAAACATTTTATTTGAATTAACATATTATAATAAAAAATTTCTATTAATGAAATGTTTCATATTGAAATATAATTTTGAGGTTTTTAATGTTGTTTTGAAAAATCCTAATTTCAGCATGAGCATATTTAAGACTTTACACCGTATACGTCAGTGGTTATTAGGAAAATCTCAATGAGATTCCAATGGAATATTTAGAAGAAATGGAAGAAAGATCCTTAAAAAGAGGCAGGCATTGGAAACAGTAAAATGAAATACAGAAAAATAATAGTAGAAACACAGACCTTCCACACTCAAAGTTTATTTTTTACTTCAGTGACTTCAGAAGAAATCTGGTTGCAAATGTTAACTCTTTCATTTATTCAATACATCTTTCATTTGATTTCACATAAATGAGTTCCTTCATGTTTATTCTTTTAGCTTAATTTAGGTGTGAGGTCATCTAGCCCAATCTCCTCCTAACGCAGGGCCAAATTAGAAGTTAGATCAGCTTGCTCAAGGATCAACTTGCCCTTTTCTTGTGGTTACTATTGTGGGAGGACCAAAGATATTAAGCAATGAATTAGATCCAAAGTGAACCTGTACAGATACAGTACACTGTAGGATATAAATCCTTTTTTTGGCAGGGGTCTTAGTTTCTTTCCATTCAGATAGACCTGATGGAACCTATAGATAGCACATGGTGGTCAGACGTATAGGAGGGCAATAGGTGAAAGCAAGACAGTACTGAACAGTTACAGATAGTAATCAAGCCCAATAACAGCCACCTTAATTTTAGAGATTAAAACTCGGACTGTTTTATACAGGGATTTTTCTAAGCAATGGTTGTCTTCTTTTCATGACTTCTGCAGTTTCAAGCCAGCCCTTAAAAAACTGACATGTCTGTGATTCTCCAGGTATTTATTATTTCTATCGTGGGTGTCCTTTTAGAACCTTTATCCATTCTGAAAGACATTATCCTTAATGTCAAATTCATAGTGTTCATTGTTCCTTTCTCCAGACATGACCTCTGTAGCATTCTGTTTTTCAGAGGTAAACCTTCTTAGCACTCAACCTGGGTACTCAAAAATGGAGGTTTCTGAGAACTGCTTTTGCAATCTTTAATTCCACAGCTTTTGGGCGATTTTGGTAAATTAAAGTAGAAAGCAGAAGATGACTACAGAATGCATGAAGACATTTAAAATAAAGTGTAGAGAGACAAAGTACCAAAGAAATAAGACTGACCAAACTAAAAATATCTTTCATCTATCTGGTTAGGTTTTTTTTTGGTTTGGTTTGGTTTGGGTTTTTTTTCTTTGTTTTTTTTCCCCAAAACAATAGACACTTTTTATCCAATCTGGAGTGTTTGGATGATAAGAAAAACGTGGAATGAACATACTTTGAAGTGACAGTCATTCCTGGCTGGTAATCACCTATGGTCTGATGGAACAGACAAATTTACATGTTATGGTTAAAGAAACCATTACATTCCTATTTTGGAGCTAATGGAAGTCCATAATGGTTCTCAGTGTTAAAACAGTAATTTATTAATGTCTTGTAGTACAAATTGCCTTTCTGGCTACAGAGAGCACATTTACATGTTGATTACTCATAAAACCTTTTCTCTTTGCCCATAGTTTCTAATCAAAATTGGTATTATGTTGTTCATTGGTCTCAAATCACATAAACTCTGGAGTGGATTATTTTGTTCTTTGGGCTGGTATCACCTGAACTGTAAAGTGGATTATGTAGTTCGCTGGACTGGAAGCACTGCATTGGGTTGCTGAATCCTATTACTCTCTGAGCTCTAGGCAGATCCCTGGAATTTCTGTCAGAGGAACCCACTTTTCTTTGTTCAGTAAATTCAACCTTTAATCATTTCTAAGCAGTTAAGAGAAGTCCTATTTAATCTGGACAAGAGTAGGTACACCTGTATGTCAGTAAATGTTCTCTGATGAACATGGGAAATGCATTAGAGCTTGCTAATAATTTTAATTAAGTTGAAAAATCCAATCAGTTATTCAGAGGTTGGAGTTCTCCAATTAAGTCTTCCTTTCATCTGACTGTGCACCTGGTTAGATTAAGCACAACTCTGTGACATTTAAACACCCAAAGAACGTGGTGATTATTTGCACTCCAGTAGAACCTAAAGGACCTATTGTGCCACAGTTTGCACAAAAGGAGACTGATTTGTAATCCCTTCCTGCCCCCAAGAAAATACAAGCAGAATTTGATAACTGAGAAGACATGACAGAGAAAGAATTGACTAAGGACTATATTTCCTTGGAGTAATTATGAGACTTCCAGGTTAAACTCTGTCAGAAGACATACTGTATTTAATTATAATTCAGCTAGGTTTTTTTATGCAAAACTGTGAATAATTTGGCCCATCAGTTCTGTTTTAAGCTAGATTAAACAAATTGAGGTGGAGTAGTCAAGTGAGGTGAGAAGAAGAGGAAAAAAGCTTTCAACTTTCAGCAACAGAATGTGACAAGAAAGGATTACAGAGAGAATGCTGGGAAGCTGATCTTAAAGGAGTGAACATTGATATAAAAGGGATGAGAATAATTCTGTGAAAGTGGCTGGGATACTGCCAGAAATTGTTTTATGAAATACAAGGATTTATGTCTAATGGATGTATGACTTCATTCTTACCGGAATGCTGTTGGGAAGACATCACTTGGTTATCATGAAGAGCTTTAGAATTCATTAAACGCAGTCTGTTTTTTTATTGACTTATACTTTAGAAGAACACCACAATATTCCAGAGAAACTTCTGGAGACAGAGTTTAAATACCCATACGACAGATTTATCTATCCCTTCATAACACAATAACAACATTTGAACAAAACCCCCACCTTGCACTGATATCCATCTCTCAGCATATCCAAACATCCACGAAGTGGAGGAATCTATGAGTCAGCTTAGTTCTGCTTTTATAGGGTCTGCTATGACTAAGGGTGAACAACATCTGTAAATTCTAATGCTTATGTAGACAGGCAAATAGATAATTGGATTTGTTCAAGTCAGTGGAACACGATAAAATTTACCCTGAAGTACTTAAGGAATTAGAAGCAATCTCTGAAATGTTACAGAGAATTCGTGAAGGATGGGTGGAAGCCCAGAGTTAGGCAAATACTTCAAGAAAGAGAAAAGGGGATAACAATATTACAAAGAAAGAGATACTTAATAAAATCACAAGAGCCTTTGAACTAAGAGTATAGTATCATGGGACTGTACAGTGCATTCTGGGAAGTATTAGCATGCAGCTTTCTGCAATCCAAACCAGGCAAAGCTGATGCAGCCATGCACTGTTCGGGAATCAACTGATGAGTTTCATAGTGGCCTGAAGATTTGGGGCAAGTTTGTAGCTTGATGCTAGCTTTGATTTGATTCTAAGCAACAGGATGTTGTAAACATGCTTGTTTGTGACCTTTTTGTGAATATTCAGTTGGCTGCAAAAACAGTACTATGCTAGTCATATACATAGGAAAAGCTGTTGTCTACCACCACACAGGAAATAATTCATGTGTTTGATAGGCATCTATTTTAGAAATTCTGAGACATTCACTTGGAGTTGATTGATAGGACCTAGGACCTAGAAGACACCAATACTTTTCTACTGTGGCAATTGGAATGTTGACAGGTTAACTGATAGCGCTCATTTTAGGCATTAGCATTGTTCCCATAATCCTGCTTATATATCTTACAGAGATGAAAAAACTGTTCAAGAACTGTATCACCCTTGGCTAAATACAATAAAATGTATTGTATGTGCAGCTTGCAATACAACTGAGAAAGAAAACGTGGAAACCGTATGTTCGGGCAACAATAGCCTGGAGGTTTGCTGTGGAGATGTGATACAGCCTTACAAAGAGGAGCCCTACTGGGGCTATTGGTAGACTGGCTCTGGTTTAACACGGCGGGGGGGGGGGGGTCTGCCACCTGTCAATGAACTTAAGGACAAAGTCCCTGCAAGGGAGCCTGAGTATAAGCTAGCACTTGTTTTTCTCCTCCCACTCCAGTGCCCAGGTTTCCTTGCCTAAAACATCAGTCACTCAAGGCTGAAGCCAAAATAACAACCAGCTTGGAGATTGAACAGAGCACCAAGGACCTTGAGTTTAGTTACATTACCTCAGATTAGAGTTTAAATCCTAAGGTACTTGATATTCCTTTCAGTTATGATGTTATAAGCCAGAGGTACCACTGAAACACCAAAATGAGCAGTGACTCAACCTGATCATGGTCTTCAGCAACTGTATGTGGTGTTTGAAATACATATCTAAAGGCCTCTTCCAGCAATGTCTAGATGCTTCTTAAGTATTACTCTAATGCAAAATCTCGTAATTTATCTTTTAGAAAATTAAACAATATATGTAAGTTTTACCAAGGAAAAAGTGGACTAGCTGGAATGCAATAATTTGCATGAGCCATTTCCCATTGTTGAACCAGCCTGTTAATACAGCCTACAATGATTCAAGTGACAGATGATAGCTTTTTGTTTTGCTTAGTTTCTTATGTAACAAGAAAAATGCAAAACCAGCTCCAGTATCTGCAGTGTAAAAACTTTTTCCAGTTATGCATATAGAATATCAGGATTTTTTCCTCCTACCACCAGATATAAACACTGCAAAATATAAAAACCTGAATTATTAGCCTTTGCCTTTAAACTAACTTAAAAAAAAAAAAAGGCAAGTCAAGGCCATAAGAGTATTGAGCATCTACAAGACTTGCCCCTTCCTGTGTGGCCAGTAGTTAACCTCACAGTCCACTGTTAAGCTAGTATTATGGTTTCCTTGCTTTTCATTGGGCCCTTTTCCTTTCTGATGGCTTATTTCTGTCTTTGGAGATGAATTTTTCTTTTCCTCATTTACATAAATGTGAGTGCTGCTGAGGAGAACATGTCAAGAGAAAGAAGTTACATTTCACAGAAAATGTTAAAGATTCTGGAGAAAAGGATGCAACTTTATGAGAGATAAATTGACAACTTGCAGTTTTCTAAGAGCAAAAATCCTAATAAATGAGTGAGTTTGGGAAGAGTAAAATAATTTTCTCCAGGTAGCAGAAAAGTGCCTGCTGCCAGGAAGATGATCCTGACGTGAGCATAATTTCAAACTAGAGTTTTCCAGGAGGCACTGCCAAGTGCAGTGTCTTGTCTCTCTGCCTTCTTGATGCTCATCTTTTCTTATGCTTTTCTTATGCAGCTGTTTACATGTTACTGATAACTTCTAAGTGCACCTTAAAAAATGCGTTTGGGTACAAGTAGTTGCTGTAGTGCCATGAAGAGTTTTGTCATGGGCCACCAAATTCCAGTGAAGGGAGGGACTCCTTTTTAACCTCCTAAGTGATAGTAGCATATGGATAGGAAAAAATGTTATGAATAGAAAATTCAGTTTGGAAGCTTTATGCAGCCAATAATAAAATGTCATTAGTTTCTATAAACTATAGATGATTTTTAACTTAATAAAATAAAAAATCAAATAGTAAATCCATTTTGAGGAAGATGATTTAATCACCACACTGGAAGCTAATGGTTGCTTTGGAAGTGCTGTTGATACAACTACAATAAATTTAGTGAAAAAAAAGACAGTACCAACCAGTATTATATTTACATACACATATTTACATGCTCATATATTTACATACTACAGTGTTTCAGAAGGGTTGATTTCTGAAAGAGAGTTGGGAGGAATTAGGAGGAAGAAAGTGAATGAAAACAGGAGGCACAACAGAGGTCTTGATGGTCAAAAAGCTGTGATTCTGCAGTCTGGGAAGAAGACAGCTCACTACAAGCCCATCACTGTTCAATGTTGAAGGCAGAAATTATAAACAGAACACAATAGAGCAAATAAAAAGAGAGGAAGAATGTATTAATATAATTTTTAACTTAAAAAGCAGACAATTGATAACGGAAGCTAAAAAGTGTCACAGACATATTAGTATCTAGCAGAGCTGAGAATAAGCAGAAAAAATATATCAGGGATAAAACAAAGTCTTTGTGGAGCTTTAAAATTTGTTAGCAATGCAGAAAAATGCAGGTGTGTGTAATAGTTACTCATACAGCATATGTATATGTACAAACTGGCATGATATAATATGACAGTGATTTTATTTTTTCCAGGCTATTTTTAACCAAGTATGTTGTTAACAACAGCAATTGTTAAGCATTCTCTATTTACAATCAATAATCCCTAGTAATTTGAAATCTAGAGTCTTAAAAGAGCATGTTCAGATCTGAAATTTGTTTTGTGTTGTAGGATGTATAAAAATGAATGTGATAGGCCAACGTTATGGCACTTCTAAAAATGACTGGTAAATAGACCCAAATAAGCATTGAAAAATTAACTCAACATTGTAGTCAAAATAGTAGATCAGTTACTAGAGTCCATCAACAGGATTTTGTGGAAAGCATGTCTTGTCAAAATAACTTTAAAAAACTCTTGTATGCCTTGAAGGTATATAAACTCATATGTCCTCAAAAAAACCCCTTAAATTCTCACCTTGTATGTACAGGAAAGTGAACAAAAAGTGTGTCAGAATAACATATTTCTATCTTGAATGTGCTAGTGAACCCTTTAGGAAGACTTCTGACTTAATTTTTCATGAAGTTCATTAATGACAAACTTTCTACTGCGCGTACTGAAACCTATTCAATAGATTTGCTCATGGAGATATCTTGCCTATAAAATATATCAATAACAGCCAAATTCCAAATGCAAGCAAGAAAGAATGAAGACTTCCTTTCTCATTTGTATCCTAAAATATGGTACTGCATAGCAACTCAGAGCAGGAAACTCAGTAAAAATTATATAAAGCACATTAATGCAAATTGTCAAAGCATAATGGCAATGTGTCTTTGCAGCCCAGAAAGCCAATGGTATCCTGGGCTGCATCAAAAGAAGCGTGACCAGCAGATTCTCTCCCTCTACTCCACTCTCGTGAGACCCCACCTGGAGCACTGCGTTCAGCTCTGGGGCCCCCAACATAAGAAGAACATGGACCTGTTGGAGTGAGTCCAGAGGAGGGCCACAAAGATGATCAGAGGGCTGGAGCACCTCTCCTATGAAGACAGGCTGAGGGAGTTGGGGTTGTTCAGCCTGGAGAAGAGAAGGATCCAGGGAGACCTTATAGCAGCCTTCCAGTATCCAAAGGGGGCCTACAAGAAAGCCAGAGAGGGACTTTTTACAAGGGCATGTAGAGGTAGGAGGAGGGGTAATGGTTTTAAACTGAAAGAGGGTAGATTTAGATTAGATGTAAGGCAGAAATTCTTTACTGTGAGGGTGGTGAGACAGTGGAAGAGGTTGCCCAGAGAGGTTTTGGATGCCCCATCCCTGGAAGTGTTCAAGGCCAGGTTGGATGGGGCTTTGAGCAACCTGGTCTAGTGGAAGGTGTTGGAACTAGATGACCTTTAAGGTCCCTTCCAACCCAAACCATTCTATGATTCTGTGATTCTATACGTCATTGCAAAAGTTGCTGTGTAAAGGGAAACAAGTTCCTCTAATTAAATCTAAAACCTTTACAGCTGTGAAACTACAGATATTTATCTATAGCAGTAGCTCTAAAATTTAATCTAAATTGAAATATTAGGCTTTTCTCCCCCTCCTCCATAAAGACTTACATGAAATTAGAACATGCCTTTTAACTTCTTCCACATGAGTACTGCCTCTAAGACATCAGTGTGCTCTTCCCAGCAGAAATGCTTATTAGGTTTATGCTCATTAAATAGACTCTTTCATCCTCCCCTTTCTTTTCTTTGCAAATGGTTTGATTTTTAGTGAGAAAGGGGAGAAGCCCAATGTTTTTTGCTTTCTTGTGTCTGATGCTCCTGTAACAATAAACAACAGGGTCTGAGTGGTGCTGTGCTGACCAGCTGTGTCTGATGCTCCACTCTGGTTGGAGCCAATTCATAGCTAGGGTAACTAGTCACAGTTCCTTGTGACACATATACCATCAGAAGATCCCTGAAAATTTGCCGCACCTCTGGACTTGTGTTTGAAACCTCATGAGGTAGATTTTTATCAGTTCAGATAAAAGTATTCAGGAATTTTAGTGGATAGGTATATCTTTCTTAACAAAAAAAAAAAAAGGTCCAAGAAAGACTGTAAGTGGAAGGAATAATTTTCACAACCTAAAAATTCTTCCTGTGATTCATCTCTCACATTAGCTCCTTTGGATTTACACCACTAAACCATACAGGGGCAGAGAGTCCTATAGGCTTGTTCCAAGGGCAGGACAGACATTTAGACACTGTTGCCTTGGCTCAGGCCTTCTGTGCCAAAAGCATAAGGAAAATCTCAATGCACAGTTGGATAACTAGCCAGCACAATTCCACAGTTCTAGCCTAGTTAACATATCATTGAATTTCTCTTTAGCAGGCTTATAAGGCATTTTTATTCACTATCTTGGTTTTTGCAGTTATACTGATGTTTAGTAGTCTGAGTTTTTGGGGGGGGTGGTTTGTTTGTTTGTTTGTTTGTTTGTTTGTTTTTTAATTTCTGCCCTCTGAGAGAATCACTTTTCTAGCAGTAAAAACTGTGAGAAAGAAAGTACTCCCAAAGACTTTCAGAATTCACATTGAGGCCTGCTTAATCCAAAATCAGATAAATTTCATCTTTATGGTGATAAGGAGGAGGAATATATTAAGACAGTTAATATAGTTATGAGCCTCTCAGCTTCAGTATTTTGAGTACGTAAGTTTCGTCTACAGTGTGTTCTGAAAGATCATGCTATATAGATCCAGATCTGGCTGATACAAATCCATGAGATGCTGGTCTGCCCTGAATATTTTTCATACAATCCTCTGTTGCAGGCTCTCTGAGAGCAGCCTTTTAGCTGGGGCATTTAAACCTGGTCTTTTGTGGATATTAAATATTTTGTAGCATTCTTGCAGGAATAGGAACCCCACAGAAGAATTGGACACTTGTTCAAAGAAGAAAATGACGCTGTTGTGCCTCATTGTAAATGCTAAGGTTTTCAGCTGGAACTTTGCTACCAAAAATGGAGTTAGACCGTAACACTGGATCTATCACAGTCTATTAGAGACCTGCTTTGGGAAGTGGGGATTTCTGGAGTTGTTTGGAATCATTTGGTACAGACAGCAATGCAAATCTGTCAGTGTTTTTCTCTGTTGACATACCACTGTGTGTGATGGCTGCTGCTGCTGACATGTATTAGCTGCATGTTTATAGACAAGTCAAAGCAAAAGAAAATACCACTGCAGTGGAAGAAGCCCACAGGGAGATAAGGTATGAGGGCATTAAGGTACAGGTCTGTGATGAATAATGTCCTTATTCAGTTCTTAGTGAGGGCACAGGTTGCATAACCTCATTCTGTACCCATTCCCAAACTGCAAATTAAGTCCTTTTTTTCTGTAAGACTGTAAAGCAGAGCTAGGGATGGACTTTTATTATGCTTATGTGCAGTACTTAGAACTCTTAATAACCCAATCCTAAGTGAAGTGTCCAAGTACTATGAATAATAATCAAACCATAACAGCAGGAGGTACCTAATGAACAGAATTAATGTATCTCTTGTTCCAATTTACTAAGATTAGTAAACTTGTTATACTCCCAGTGATAAATACCTGGCACTGATATCTTCACTGTTGGAGGATCTTTTGATTACTTCTTTTCAATGCTAATTTTTTTCCCAAATGACTTGCTAGACATTAATAGCTATGCCCAAAATCAGGTTCTTGTGTGCCATTCCTGACTGATCTGTCATGAAATTAGCCTGGCAGCTTCACAAGTATTTTCATTTCCTGGTCATCAGTAGCAACACTTGAAAGAGTACAACAAATAAGTGTTTCTTTCACAGTAAATCAAGGAAATGTTAGCCTCCATTAGAGGCTCTTATTCAGACTGTGTATCCCTATAGGCAGAGATGAACGGATGTGATTTGTTTTGATGGTAAAGGACCATATGAATTTTTAAAAAAATACAACACCACTGTGTTTAAAAGCCACAGAACATAAACTGTTCTTTTTCATAGCTCACATGTGAGGCATTGTTTTCTACTATACTGCTGGAGAACAGGACTGAGTGCAAAAAAGATACTTATCTAATCCAGAAATTTAATAGTACATCAGACAGTAAGATATACTGCTAAAATCCCACATTTCTCTGTCAGGTTTTTTTGTGTGTGACCTGAGTGACCTTAACTTTTCCAGAGTTTTCCTATTCATAAATACAAAATAATACAAACATTCTTTTCAATGTTTCTTCTGGGTTTCAGATACTGCAGTGAGAATGTTTCTTAGGACAGTATAATTTTTCAGCTAAAAGGATGATACTGAATAAGAGTATTCCAATTAAGGACAGTATTAGACAGATGGCACAAATTATGAACTTTGCAAATTTAAATCTTTTCTACTTTCAGCTGTGCACCTTGACAAAGCACTTCTTTTGGAATACTACACAATCTCAACACCTCAGAAACATTTCACATCAGATCTCACTAGCTTTAAAAAACATGATTTTTAGTGAAGTGAGATCATAGGGCCACTAAGATGCAATAAGGGCCTTAATATATACAGAGAGGAGGAGCTGGATGTTAACATGGAGAAGAGGAAGCTAGGAGTGGGGGCAATCTACTTGCAGTTTTTCACTACCTAAAGGGAGTAACAGAGAAGACAGAGCCAGACCCTTGGAGGTGTAAAATGAAAGTACAAGAGGCAATGGAAGGGAAATCCTGATTAGTTAACGGGGGAAAAAAATCGCCACGAGGACGGTCAAGCATGGAACAAAGGCCCAGAGAAGTGTGCAATTTCTATCCTTGGAGGTTTCTGAAACTTGTCTGGAAAAGCCTACACAGTCCAGTCCTACTTCTTGGTTAATTCTGCTTTGAACAGGGGATTGGACCAGACAAGTTCCAGAGCTCCCTTCCAGCTTACATTATTCTATGACTGCAAACAGGAAAGTCTGGGGAGAGTTGATCTGTGTGTGCTTATTATAACATACTGCATATAACATTACATAAAAAATGCAGTATGCATAAGAAAGTATACTAAGTAAATTGACAAATCCAAGATGAAATTCCGTTTTTCACAAAGGTACAGACATATTTCAGATTTTTCCTTTTTCTTTGTTATTGTTTTTTTCCTTACCCTTAAGGGCTTGTCTGCATGTAGATGTCATTGTGCAGTATGCACAGGCAGGAATTTATAGTGTGTTAGTATTTTGCCCTATCTTCCTCCATACCTCAGGCTGTGATTCATGAAGAAGGACAATTTATATTGGCAGATCTGATGAGATTGTTCCACTTAACTGTTTGACCTACTGTTTCTGCCGTCAGGTAAGCTGCTCAGGAAAAAAATCCTGCTCTTAGGCAGTTTGCAGCCCAGTGCTTTAAGGCCAACCAGCATGCCTTAGACCAACAGACTGCACAGTTACGTGACTCACGATCTGGTTTGCATGCTGCTCACTTCTCTTTGAGATGGGTCCGCAGTAGGATTACTTTACCTTGAATTAGTAAACTCCATAGACTTGCAGAATCACTTTGTGCACTGCAAGACTCATTTACTACATCATAACTTTTCTATGGGGATAAAGGCTAACATTTCCTACTTTCAAAAGCAAAATTTAAAGCTATGAGTATATGTGTTTGCTCATATGGGATGCTGCATTATTAACTACACAAAGAAAAAAGAGTTAGTTGTATTATCACTGCAGTCACTCTGAATTCACTAGCTATCCAATGAATCTTTACAAAACCACTTGCTCATCAGAATTTCATAGTGGGGTGCTACTTCCAAGTATTTATCTTGACATAGATTGAATTTCTCAGTAAATTCTATCCTGAGATCTACTAGTAAAAGTAAGCTTCCTGATGGGAATTTTCTGCCTCGGTTTTGTCCCAGGTTTCCAAGATAGGGGAGAAAAATAATAAACAAAAATGATAACTAGTTGTTCATACTTTCATCAGAAAAATACAAACTAAGTCTGATTTAGAAGTTTTCCTAGAAAAGATAAAAACTATTTATATTTAGAAACAAGAACAAAAAACATTTCCAAACACTTCTAAAAGTATTTTTTGTATATCAATGAACTGGAAGAAGCTTGTAACAGTTGTTCACAAAGGGGTAAAGGACTTCAGTACAAATAGTTTGATGCATTTTCTTTTAGTTCCAGTGACTGGATCCTATATCTCAGTTAATTCAGGACCTGAGATTTTGTTCATGGTTCCCCAGAAGCTTGTATAGTTTGTGTGGCAAATGCATTTCCACCTTGCCCCACACTGAAGATTTGTGATCAAAACAGGGGTTTAAAACATGTGTATTTGATTCAGTGGGATATAGGGAAATGTAAAAGAGCATTTCTTAGGTTTTTTTTCATTGTATGGAAAACAATCACTGCATAATCACTGAGCCTTCTTATTCATAATCTAAATAATGATTGTATTAGTTTTATAACTTTTGCACAAAGTTATATATGCCTAGATTAGGGATTTCAAAAAGCATAGCTCCACTGCAGCTCATAAAACAGTTTCTTTGCAAATGAAGATTCGAATTATACTAGAGTCAAAATGAATTCTAATGCAAAGATTCATAAACTAACATTATCCAGAGCTAGTTAATATTGTTGATACCTGAGGGCAAACCATCCTTATGCCAGGAATTATTATACATACATTGACGTAAAGCAGTTCCAGAAGTAATGGATATTCCAGACTGAAAGTTGTGCTGTTTCTGGACCAGGTGCTGTGTATTTTGGGCCGGTGGCAGCAATGACTACAATAAACATAAAGATATCAGCACAGTTCAATCTCTGAAAGGTCTCTATCTCTTTTAATAGCTCTTCTTTGTGCCAGGATATTAGAACAGGTCCACCATGTGAAATGGGTTTCACACCAGCCATTTAGTTGAACAAATTCTAGAAAACTAACCCACAAAAGGGAAAGCCTTGGTTCACGGGCAGAAATAGGACAGATGGTGGTTCTGACACAGGCTTCAGAAACTAGAGAAGATTACACAGAGAGGGATAGGGCTTATGGCATGATGAATTGCATTCGGCTTTTAGGAATAGGGTAGAGAATTTAATGTGGCTTCAGGGAATCAGCTTGTTCTATACACACACACACATATAGTTTGACTGGGTTATATAGATTATTTTAAAACCTGTATGGGAGAATCTTAGTGATTACACTGAGGCTGAGATGATTCCTGTACAGAAGACCATTCACTCACATCAGTAGAGATTTATTTCTCAGTCCTGGGTGCAGCGAAATATCAGCGCCTGTTGATAAAATGCTTGCAGTGGAATCTGTGGGCTTAGTTGTTGGATATTCTTCTGATTAAAAAAAAAAAAAAAAAAAGATTGATGAAAGATGCTAGAGAACAAATTAATGTTTTTTACACTTGATTAACCGCTTAATATTCCTAATGTGCTCAAGGTACTGGAAACACTTGAAGGGTAAACACAGAGACAACTCAGGACCTGAAAGTGAAAGTCAGTGAGGCCAGATTTTAATTAAATTTAAATTAAAAAGAGAGAGGAAATTAAAGTATCTATCACATTTTAAAAAAAGAATCAAAGCAGGTTCAACTCCTAAAAAGAAAGAAAACCTTCATTGAAAACTAACAATCTAGCTTTAAAGAATCTATAGAGAATTTATTGTTACAGCGAAGCAGTTTTCATGATCATCTAGGGCCAAAAATCATTTGGTTCTTGTACTGTTAAAAGAATCAGTAATCATATAAACATGTAGTTTGAAATTTAAGGTAATTTAGAAAGTTAAATCCTTATGAGATTCTGTAACTTTACCCAAGAAAACTGTCAATATAGTCAGACTGGAAACTCAACGT
Source organism: Haliaeetus albicilla (assembly GCF_947461875.1). NCBI lineage: Eukaryota > Metazoa > Chordata > Aves > Accipitriformes > Accipitridae > Haliaeetus > Haliaeetus albicilla. The sequence goes on from NC_091486.1 coordinate 15,578,164, forward strand.
AAAGTGCTTTTACCAAACTTGAAATCCAACCATTGTTAGTGATACCATATTGCATGTTGCATGAGTAGAAGGGCATTATAATTAATATTTGTGTGATCAGTGGATCCACAAACTACTTTTCTGGATGATGAAAACTATTTTAGAAGGTGGCTGACAAAGAGGAAAGAAAAACAGGTGCATGAAGACAATCAGATTTTTCCTTCAGTCCTGAGTAGAGAATCAATACAAGTGTTATGTGCTGTTTCAGTTACAAATAAGTCTTACTTTATCTATCATATTTAACCTAGGGTGTTTTCAGTCTTTTCAGTTAACTGAAGTACTTCAGACATTTGCCCATGAACTCTAGGTTAAATCAGAATTGAGATATTTTTTTTAAAGAAAATCTTGTGAGTTGTAAAGAGTTTGAATAATAATCACAATAAAAACTGCCTACCATCTGAACCCATTTACCTTATTTCTTTGATAGGATACTTCTAGCAAGTTTCCTATATATCCATGCTGCCTCTGATAAAATTTAAAAGATAATTAACATAGGCATTCTTAGTCCACTGAATTAGGTGAAAGAATAGTCCTGCAATAGGACTGTATTCCCTATATGAGTGAAGAAATGTGAGGTCATTTTCTGTGTACATCAGAAAAGCTTCCTGATCCTGGATTTCCTATGCTGACTCAATCTGATCTCTTTGCATCACTTTGCCATTGCTCAAAGTGAAATAACAATACCTGTTGTAGATTTATATGGTGGATGTTGGTGTGGATGAATTAATTCTTTTATGTGAGATGCTTAGGTTATTAATGGAATATAGTACAATCAAGTTGACCAACTAAATTTGAAAGCTACCCTCAGTAGCTTTATATGGCGATTAATATAGTTTCCTTGAACTGAAGAAAGTGTATTAGAATTTTCTTGTTCTACTGTTCACTTGGGTGCATATCGTCTTGAAATTTATAATGGAATGGTTCATCTGCCCTATCAAAAACAATGTATGTGCTTAAATACCAAAATAACCAAATGAGTTTTATATGAATTAGAGGAAGGGTAAAAAGTGGACAGGAAGATCAGAAGAATGGCAAGTCATCTGTATTACACATTAAAAATTTGCCTGATTTTATCCTTTTTTTTTTTTGCTTGATCCTGCTTTTTGTTTTAAAATAAATCCAGTTCTGTCCTGAGCCAATTAAATTAGTTTTCATTCTTAGCTATCCAGGAATCACTCTCCATCTCCATGATAAAAGCCATCCTCATTACAAACAGACATTGCCTTCCTCCTGCTGGTAGACATAACACATTATGGCAATATCACTATTGTTATGGTTGATGAAACAAGACCCTGCTTTCAGGCACTTAAAACTATAAAATAATTGCTCTCTGGGCTAAGGTTTCTCACACTTGTTTTTTACCCAGAGGTGATGTCCTTTTTTGGAAAGCTTCATAAAATCCCAATTGGGCATTTTATTAGATATCCTAACATGAAGTACAGAATCAAGTCTTTTTCTTAACTTAAAAGCAAACGAACAAAAAAATTAAATGCATTTTATTTGTGCTTGAATGTGTATATATATGCTTTTCTTTTAAATTCTAAAGATGTACCAAAAATACTTTCAAGAATACCAGAATATCTTCATAAAAGTCTTTTGACAATCTCTAGCAGAGAATATACAAACCACTGCTATTTCTGTTTCTACATATGTTATCAAAATCCAGAGAAACCTCTGAATTAATATGGGGATAGAAAGCAGAACTTAAGATTGATTTCCCTCTAAAACTCACCCCTCTCATTTCAGCTACAATACTCTTAACAGTAGGTCTGACCAGTTGTCATGATGCAAGTATCTTTGTAACCTCAGACCTGCCATTTGCTTCCAATTTGCCATATTCCTTGTCTCACTGCATTCATTGTTGCCAACTGTCATCAGATTTGTAAAAAAAGCTTGAGCAGTTATTTTAATTCAGGTTCCAATTTCTAGAGCCAGGTGATTTCTATGAAATTTTTAACCATCACTTCTGAGTTTCTAGCCCTCATTAACACCTAGCAAATACAACTTTCCATAACAGAATAAATATAAAAGACTTTTATTTATCTATTGACAATTTCAGAATCACCTCAGACTGCTAATGGTTATGTCTTCTCCCTCAGCTGTTATTTTTTTCATTTTCACAAAATGATCTTTGATCTCAGAGGTTTTGGTCATGATTGTATTATTTAGTAACATCAGTGTGGGTAGACTTACATAAATTCTCTGAGATATCCATCATAAGGATACTATTCATCTAGACTGAAGCCTGTACATACAGGCCATTCTTAGGCTTTAAAATGACAGCTCAATAATTTTTTTTGGTTTTATCCCCTGCTGTGCTCTATTCTTTTGTCCACTTATTGCTGCTTGACCATTTGAAGTATTCAGCAAAACAGAAGTGTACAATTGCAAAGCCCTCATTTTACAATTTACTGGAAATGAGGACCAGAATGTATCTTAAGAGAGAATGCTGGACAAAAAAGAACTTACCCAGAACGTCAAATGTCAGAATGAAACATCCAAATTTCAGTTGCCACAAGACATAAAAGAAATATTTCTTGAAAGAATAGTTGGTTTTGAGGGAAAAAAATTTCTAGTTTTATTAAAATTTTCAGGGAAAAAATACTGCTTTCCTGCCCTGATCTAATTAAAATTACTTTATAAAACATACTCTGATGTTTCTGCCTTTGGTAACTTTATGCTTCTATGGTTAAAAAAGAAAAAGCACTGATTTTCTCAGAGAAATGTAAAATCCTTTCCCTACAAGATACCCTGACATTGGTTTATATATGTGTACTCAAGAACTCCTAGCCCACAGAATTCAGTGTCTATAGAGACGTGACTTGCAAACAATACTACTGTACAGACCGCTTAAAAGATGGCTTTGCACTTAAGGTTAATTGAGGAAATAACCTGACATTCACAGGAGTAATGCTGGACTACATCTTACTTTTGTTTGTCTTTCCCTTGTGTTTCTGGAGCAGCCAGGTATTTACATGACTTTTTTATTTAAAACAGGAAGAACACAAGAAGAAAATTGTATTTGCACTTTATGCTGATTGCAACATTATCCTTTAGGAGGAAAACAATGGCATTTGATTATGAGAGAATTTACTCCATAGTCTTCACACAAATCATGAAAGTAAAGTTGGGTCTTCAAGGAAGGGACTCTAGCTAGATGAAACTGAAACCATTGTAACCTTCTTAGGCCGACTGTTTTTCTTTCAATTCAGGATTAATATAAAGTAAGAACTTAACTTTGTAAACCAGACTAAGCTCATTATTAGCTACACAGTCACTGTAGTGCAGGCATATAAGCATAGAAAATATCAACATCTTTATTATTTATTCTGGGGAAGGACTTGTGAGCAGTTGGGAAAAGAGGATAGAGGGAGAGGAGATTAGAGATCATATCAAAACCCTATGAGCCAGAATTTCAATCAGTGTAAATCAAACTCTCCTGGGGTGGGTGGAGTCCTGCTGTTTTTAAACCATCTGAGGTTCTTCCCCTTGTCAGCAGTCTGAAATTCCAGTAGTATTCAAGTGGTCAAAAGAAGTTATAACTCCACTGTCTTGTGCAGAGCTTAAGCCCTACAACTCCTGTTACAGTTAATACTTTTCTCATGGCTAAGGAAGTATGGAAACACTCTGAGAACATTAAAAAATGTGCCTAGTGCTGTAAAGAGAATAGTTACCGATGATGATTTTCTTGCTGAAAACTGTGGCACAGTTGTTGATGGACTGGCCAGTGATGTCAGTCAAATGTTGTATTGAATGTCACCCACTACTCAAAGAATAAACTGGTCAATTTGCTCTCTCTTGTTGTTTGTCAGTAAAATGGAAAATCACCGTGCTTGTGTTAAATGCAGTGGAAAAACAAGAGAGCTGGAACAAGCAAAATTCGTCTAAGCTCTCGATCTCACCAAAAGATATTGACAAGATGCAGCATAGCAAAATAGTGGGAACTCCAGCTCTAAAACTGTAGGATGGCTGCTTTATTTCTGATCAGCCTTGCAGTGTCCTCTCTTTTTCCAGCCTGCATAAACACTGCCAGCCTGATTCTCCACAGCATTGCTTTATTTTTCCACCAACATGACTTCAAATACAAACCTACAGTAATGTAGTGAGTAATCAGGCCCAGAATCAACAATGAGCTCTTATACTGCACAACACCATGTGAGTGTTAGTAACATTGCCTTTTCTTATGCCTAATTTTGCCATAGTTTATAGATACTTCTGTACTGTTCAGTCTTATTAACAGTGGATTGTATGATTGTTAGATATACTGTTCAATATTGTATATACTCTTAGATTGTTAAACGTACTGTTCAGTAAAATGGAATAAAGCTCTCCTGTTTGCTGTCAGAGTCTGTTTGGAGATGATATGCTTTGTGGAAAAACTTATTGTAAGGCAAAGCACCCTGCTGAAGAGTAAATGAGTTTTTGAACTCTTACATCTGTGCAACTCTGCCAATAACTCGGTTGGATGGCATCCTACAGGTGCCTTATTACTCTTTTCTCTAAGTTGAATAACTTTCTGGTTATCCTAGCAAAGTCATGACTGCATTCACCTGTCAAGGATCCTCATTAGTGGCATTTTTGGGGTTCTTCTAAATCTGTTCTTTAGTACATCTAGACATTTATGATCAGGTGGTTTCAGTGGAGTGGTTGTATTACAGAAAAAGATGAAGATAAGGCATAGGTTTACTATCTGTTTGCCAATGGCACACTTAGCTAATAAGAGTACAGAGTTCTCATAACAGGAAGTCAGCTGTCATCCATTTTTAGAGGGAAAAAAACCAAACCCTTGCAATCATTTTAATCCTTAGTAAAGGGAAGGCTGTAGAGAAAATATTGGTTAGCTGAGTATCTTTTCCTCAAAATATCTTTTCTTCTCCCCTTAGGCAAAAGTACAGTCTAACTACTACAAGCAGTGGGTGAGAAGCATTGCTAGAAAATGTTCAATTGTGAAATTTTCATATTTTCTGCACTTCTCATTTCGTAAGAGTGGCTTCTTTTGCAGAGTGTTGTGTGGTCATTTAGAAACAGCGCAGGACAGTCTGGGAAAAGTATTGGTGAGAGGAACTCCATCCCAAAATAACGGCAAGAGAGACTGATGATCTGTGTGTGAATACTAAATTAACAAAATGCCTCAAAGGGTGTTGTCTATTTCTGGTTACTCATTCCTCCTGCATACAGTAGACCCAAGGTAAAAACGGAAGAAGAGATGATCACAAAACATGCAAATGCTGCATCTGCTAAATCATTTAGTTTGTATCCCTAAGGACTTTCTATACTAAAAAGGAGAGTTGCCAGTTCTGGTACGTAGTAGGATAAGTAAAATGTCCCTACTTCCCACTCTTTTATACACTTTGTGTGCAGATGAGTGACATGTAGTGGTACTTCAAAATCAACTTATACTTACCAGCATCATTAAACATAACTGAACAGAAGCTGCTATCATCAGTGAATACTCTTCAGCATAAGAAGGGCAGTAAAATGTATTTATTTACCATCTCCAGACACTTTTCAAACTACTGTTGTTTAAGTGGGTCTCTGCAACCAAGCAAGAAAACATTTTCTTTGATAAAAGAATAATCCAAGCACCACTGAAGGTCAACTAAAAGGTTCCAAAACTTTAAGACTTCAAAGAATACCTCTCCTGGCTTGCTTTTGCAGCTCCCTATTTTGCCTGACTTACCATTATTGAAAATTTCTCTCCAGTCTCCATTCACATTGATCTGGGCTGCTGCTGAAGGAGTGACTGACAAGCTCGGAACAGCAGATCACAAAACCAAGAAGAACAAAGACAGCAAGTCAGCATGAAACTTTCTGGAGGCCAGCGCTACTGAGGAACAGGCTGGTGGAACATAAAAAAGAAGTCAGGTGTGCAGTGGATGTTAATGTGGGACACAGTCCCTATTTCTTTTAAGCACAGTATCTACAGAGCAGAATGGGAATATTGAGGGGTCTGGTTATGAATACACTTAAGCAAGTTTGCATGGGGTTCCTCCTGCTAAATTAGGGCAAGTTCTACAAGCCCAGAGACATTTAAGTTCTTTTAGCTCTTCCAAATATTTGCTGTATTTGACTCATTATGCAGGATTCAATAAAGTAGCTGCTGAATGGCTTGAATGAATCTACAGCTGCATCTGCCCCAAACCCACCACTTTAAAACAGCTAAAATAAGTGGATCTGAAGACTTTCTTCTGCAGCATCCAACCAACAGAGCAATATTCCTTTTTGTTCTTAGGATTATGATCTGCTTTTCTTGATAACAACTGGGGTCACATGCATATCCTAAAATCCTTAGAAACTAATCTCTTTGTGCCCTTTCTAACTACTTTAAAAGTTTTGTTTTCAAAGCTCACAAGCCATTCCCTGTAATGGTTATAAGCCTCTGTATGGAAGGCCACAGCATTTATAAGAGAAATGTCTATACATGTAAAGTAAACCATGGTAAATTTTAAAGGCTATTGAGTTTAAAAGAAATTAAAAGTATCAATATCTCTACTTCTGATGGAAATACAGAAACATGTACATACATATCAAAGAGATAAGTATATTTAAAAACATGCCTCAAGGTAAACTTTAAGCTAATTTAAACATTTCTTTGTATAACTATGTAATATAAAGCTGTAAGTCAAAATATATTTTATATTATAATTCATTGCCCATAGTCTGCTATTACTAGGACCTGACCAAATTTTTAAGAGCAACTATGTTTTATGAAAAAATGTTCATGCTCTCTCAAAATATTGGACAATGAACAGTGATAGAAATTAACAAATGTGCTTGTTTTTCCAAGGAACTGTGAAAACGCTGTTAAAACTTGATCAAAACTCTCTATCTTTTTTTTTAAGTTTTCATTTGTGTGGGGGTCATAAAGGGTATTGTTGTTTCTTTTCAATGTATTCTGCCTAACACAGCGGGAGCCTGAGGCAGAATTTTCAGTGCCATTACCACACGTTTCTGTAGAAATTAGCAACATTTGCTTCATTGCATTATATGCCTGCTATCATAACATCTTAACTAGATAGACTGTTAACAAGGGTCAGTTGTATTATCTGCGGAACTTATACTGAGTTTTTGTGGATAAAGGGAAAAGCAATTGGCTTGTTAGGAAAGTTGTAGTGAACTAGTGTTCTGTATCAAATGTGCTCAGCCACATGAAAATATGTCCCCACACAAAAAGATGGTTTGCAAAGCAAGCTAATGTGGAAAAAAATCACATTTCAATTTTTTTGAGGGTTCTTCTTTCTGAATACTTTATTATAAATGTTATTGTTTCACTGTTTGCTGCAGAAACTTAAGATTTTATATTTGTTAAATTTGATAAATTTATTAATTTGTTAAAATGGCATTGGAAAAAAAATACAAAACCAAAACAAGAACCCATAATGTTGCTATCAATGCTCAAAATTTCAACAGGAAATTGTCAAAATTATTTTCTAGTAGTTGTACCCAAAACTTTATGCACCAAAATCAGTAGACTCTGTATAGTGGAAAATATTAACTGGTGATTATACCCTGTCCTGGCTTTCTTACTCATAAAGCAATAAGGGCATGGGTTTGGGAGACCTGCTTCTGACTGAAACCTTCAAGTCCTGTAGTATTTATACAGCATAGCAGCTATGCAATTCAGCTCCTTGCAGCAAGGAACTGAAGATGCTTGCCCAAACAGTCTCATGGTACAACCCTTCATGGAGCTCTTTCACTCAGTTGTCTGATCAGCCACACTTCTGGGCCCCAGATCATCAGTGTTTGTCAAGTTAGACTCCTGGTCATATTTCAGAGGTTGCATTCTTGGTTGGGTGGTTTTCCTTCTTGCTACTCTGTATATCTCATTTCTTCTCTCAGCTTCTTATATTTAATTGTCTTTCTAGCCAAGAAGAAAGTTTTGTGATTCTGACCCCATAACAATTAGGTACACTGGCCTTGGCTGAGATCTCTGGGAAGGTAAAAGAACATTTTCCTGGTGATCATTTCCAACTGAAAGCTAACTTCATACTAGTAAAAATCCTTTGGATCATCCAGGATATTTATACGGGACACTATGCATACATAGATAGGATGGTTATAGAGAGTGTTTATCTTGTTGAGGATCAAAGTTTTATACAAGCATATATATATGTATAAGTAAGGTAAGAACAAAATTGTAGATATGTTGCATTATCATGTCTGTTGTGTGACGAATGAGGCATCAACACTGTATGATGGTAGCTATTTGCATAACTATGTATTTCCATGTACTGAGGTAAAACCATACAGTATATTCTTTGAGTAATTGACAAGTTATCACAAGCTTGTCTTCATCTTTACAGACTTTAAGCAAACAGCATTTCCATGCATGTTGCTTCTATGCTTCTGTCGTGGTTGTTCTGTCCAAAACATATTTTCTAACTGAAGAAATTTCAAGAATATCTTCTCTTTCTGTCACAGGGATGGCCAGTGGTCAATTAAGAAAAACATGATTTTATGGCAAAGGAAATGTTACTATCTGCAGCCATGTTTGGTCTGATTTGCAGTTTTAAACTGTTTATTAGGCTTAAATGTCTACATTTTATTGTTCAAACAACTTTCTTGGAAGAAAAATTAAATATTTAATATGATTCGCAATGCTATGGAGGTATTTTGTGAATTACTTATGAATCAGATTATTTCACATGTAAAAAAGGTGTTACAGAGGTAGAGAGTAAATCTGGGAAAATTATTTTGGAGCCTGTTTTGCTATTAATTCTGATTTCTGCCTGCATCAAAGTTAAATATATAACTCGCTCTTCCTTAATTTTGGATAACTGACTTCTCACTATGTATTCTACTAGCTTTCCTAAGTGGTATGTTTGAACTGAAAATCCTCAGAGCTGTCCCAGAAGTTTCTCTACTTTTTTGAGTTCTGGTATCTCTCAAAAAGTTCCATTCTTTCTTGGTGTGCAATGTTCTTTGAATTCTTTCAGTGCAGACTGATAATTGGCTTTTACTTCCTTAATAAATGCATAGGCCCAGTGCCTCTAACCCAGCTGTACACAAGATACAGGCTTTGCCCATATTCGGTAGCAGCAGTTCCTTGGACAGAGAGACAAAATTTTTTTTTTGGAGCTCCTCTGATAGTCTGCTGGATTTCTGGGGTTTTCAAGCTATCTGCAGGTTTTAGATGCATGTTCTGTACTTACTTTTTACTTACTTCTCTGTTTATATACTATTGCTTCTGTTTCCCATACAACATTTCTGGTTAGTAATTAACGAGTTCTTGGATTTGGAATGTAAAACTGGAAGTTTAATTTATCAACATGTAAAATAACAAAACAGTCAACAAGAAAGCTTGGTGAGAGAGGCTTTGTCAGCCTGCTCACTACCTACAGTTATTGTCAATTTGAATCTTACAAATGGGCCTGTCTCACCCACAGGCCCCAGTGTCTCTCAAGACCGTTCTTCCTTACAGTGACACTTACATGGTTCAGTACAAAATAGATACAAGAACAGTGCCTAGGAATACCCGGCCAAGAGTTTGTCTTCACAAAATCATGAAGTGCCACACAATTCCTGTGGAAATAAGCAAACAAGCGCAGTAACGTGTTCACTTTTTTACACAAGACTCTCATCTGGTAAAGAGATGATCTGTATCAGGAAAAAAGAGAAGAGAAAGGAAAGGAAGGGACTAAGATTTTGTTTGAAGGAACATCAGATTGTTCCCTAACAATCAACATAGTGATGTGTCTTACCAGATCTGTAAAATATTCCATAAAAGAATATCCTTTTTCCCTGTTGTAAAGAGGAAAGCCCGTAGTTTAAACCTGAACAAAGAACAATAGGCAAGCCTTTAATAAAAGTGATTTTTTGTGTAAACAGTGCTTTAAATTTGAGGACATCACTTCATTGAGAAATGTTTCAAAGAAGGTATTTGTTACTTCTGATGAAAATTTCCATTTTGAAGGTGAATATCTTGTTGCTGTTTGAATATGTAATTTGTATAATAATTTGCAAAAAATTTTTACTTATAAAGCATTCTCTACCTACTGGAAAGTTGCTATATGAAAATTTGCTGGGTATTTTGTTATCAGTAATTGCCTGATATTATGAATGCTGAGATGTTGTAGGTAAAATGTAGCAAGTTTATAGACAATCCTTAATTGTTTTCTGAAATAACAAGGTATATGAAGTTTAAAAATATGGAGATTAGCTAGAAAATTACTAACATCTTACCAAAATGATAAGGACAGGCTTTACTTCATGACTGGTTGATAAGAAAAAAAGACAATTGCTTCTTTGAAGTCTTTTTTTTCCCCTTAGTTTAAAGACTTTAAGAGATATTTCAGTTTTAAAAGACTATAGAGCAAAGGACTTTAATAAAATTGGAGCATGAGCTGATTTGAAACATAATTTTGCATCCTGTTTTTAACCCTGATTGATCTAAAATGATGTCACAGGAAATGGTACCAAAAAGAAGAACTAAAACTCCGGCTTCAAAAATAACACAAGAATTTTCTCTTAATAAGATCCAAACCAATGACAAATTTGCTGTAATGACAGTTGCATATTCAAGACCTGATGATGCAAATGATACTGTTTAAAAGGCACTGAGCCAATTAGAAGATCACAGTACTGATAACTAAATCCAGCAACCTCCATAGAGGCATGCTAAAGGGCATAAAGAAAGTCTGTGACCAACACTCCCTCTGAAGGCAGGACCTTTAAGTGGCTCCAAATGGCAGAGGATGAGAGCATCTGTGTATTTTGTATCAGCAGTCTCTGGCACTGTTTTGGGTTGGCCCTGGCTGGCAGCCAAGCACCCACACAGCCACTCTCTCACACCCCCTCATGTATAGAGGAGAGACTGGATTTTATGGTCTGTTAACTGTCACCCTCAGTAAAGCCAAATCTTTGGCTGGAGTTTTGGTGGAGCTGAATATTGAAGTTGCTCAAGCTTTGCCCAGAGCACTGTGGAGTTTACAAGCTCCTCCTTTCATTAAAGGAATGAAAAGAAACATCCAGCTGTTAGCTATCTTTGCTGAGATTCTAACATCCTTCTCTGGTCTGAAAACAAGTCTTTCCCATTTAATAACTTGGCCTTAAAATTTCTGTGCTTGGCTTTGTATTTTAAACAATCACTTTCTGTTCTGAGTTAGATGTTCAATCAGATGTTCAAGATCGGTATTGCATACAAAATTAACTTCACCCACCTCTGCAAATAATCACCTTTGGGTCAGTAGAATTCACTAGGCCACTGTAACAGTGAGAGAAACTAATTCTACATCCTTTTGACTATCTAAACCTTTGTGGATGAGACAGATGTCTCTATGGGTGGTCATGAACCTCTGCAACCATTTTAGTTCATCTGTCTGTAGGTAATTATCTAAAATTGTATGTAATGGCACATGAGAACCTATTATATCTAAATCTTAGAAAGTTGGTAAGATATTTCCTCTTTACCTCTTCCCCAAACATTTATATCTTATCCAAACTATGCTTCTTAACATTGAGTAAATGACATTGGGTCACTGCCAGTGCTGAGTCACTGATTCACTGATCCATAGGGACATTGGTCACTTTCTGAAGCAGGATCTTCTCTTCCTACAACATCATGTTTTTTCTTGGAAGGTGTCTTATTTATGTACTAATCAAAAGCAACTGTTATTTCCTTGTCAGAACAGAGAAGGTGCTTCAGACATGATCCATCTGTTGCTTACTTTATTTCTACTGTTCTTTTCCATTATATACAATAGCTATTCCTACCTACATAATAAACTCAGCATAATGAAATCACAGATGTCTGTTTGTGGATGATTCAAGATCATGGTGGTATTTAGGGTGAAGTTTTTCCTTCTTTTTGTCACATCACAACAACCTAGAAGAAAGTCTGTTGCCTGCATCTGCAAAGTTTTATTAGCTACAGTATGTAAGCATAGAGGTGTTAGCATGTGACAAGTTTGAACAACATTTGATTTAAAATTGGTTCTATGAAAACTAATAAAATGGAACAATATTGGTCTAATAGGTTTGCTCTTTTATGGATCAAGTCAAATGATGCACAGAACATTTTTATTCTTGCTAGCTAAATGTAGCTAGTTATGTAATGGCCAGACTATTGCAATGGGAATACTAATGATACTAAGCAGACAGAGGACTCTATTCCAAATCAAATGGGCTCAGAGATTACTCATTTTCTTTTAGAATAACAAATGGACTTGTCAAGAATAAACAGAAGGAAACCATAAAAATGAAACACCTGCTATTTCTTTTTCACAGATGTGGCTGCATATGGGCAGAGATACTTAAATATAAAATACTTGAATTATTATCCAGAAAATTAATCACTCTGTGGTCTCAAAACATCAAACAGAACTAATAAGAAAAAGAAAGCTCTGAAATCTGTAGCCACTAGCACGGTTCCAATGGGTCTTCTACCACGAGTACCCATGTTATTGATTTCCTAAGGACTTTTATAAAATACTTTAAGCTTCATATTGTCATATGAGTTCACAAGTCACTAACATTGATTGCTCAGTTTCAGTACACTTGACAACAGCATCAGATATCTGTTTAATTACAAAGAATACATTCTCTCTGAAAGAACTTAGGATATGGCTTCTCTCGGCTTTTGACATTAAGATTAAGATATTAAAATTTTGGCTTCTCTTTTGAACCTAGAACCAGCTAGGTCTGGATAAACAGTGACAGTATTTATTGATTCTTCAGTTCTCTACAGGAATATATGGGTTCTATTTAGCTCATAATGAACCAGTAACTATTTCATATATATATCAGCAGTCTGTAGATAGAATTATGATTAATTAAGTAGTCCAAAATTTAGGGCTCTGAATTTAGCTCTCTTTTCTGTTGTTATATGGTAGGTGGCTTCTGACACCTATACATCCACAGGTGAAATTTCGTTTCTGCAAAACTCTAGTGGCATTTTGTCTATAGCTTAAATGAGATTTCATCGTCTATCTTATTTGCCACTGATAAAACAGAGGTGTAAATACTTTCACTTCCTATCACACATTTGATTTTATTTTTTCGTAGGTGAATATACAGTACCTAGAAGAAGAAGTCACAGTGACTCCTGTTTCTGCTATGGTAAGTCAATAAAATAATCTCAAAAAGATCCTTTCCAGTGGCTAGAAAAACATGATACTTCCACATAAAGCTTTTAACATTTTCCATAAAAAGCTTTTATAATTGTTACTGTTATGAATGCTGACAGATTGCAGAAAGTTAATATGATGAAATATGATTTCATGTAGTTTATATTCATTAATAAATATTCTGCTATAAGGTATATTTCACAGAAAATTTGGAAGGTATCAATTATATATGATATCAAAGTTGCAATTTGCCCTTAATTTGCCAAAGTTGTAATTCTCTGCACTTAAGTGATGTGGCTAGTTCCAAATGTACTACAACATTCAGAGAAGAGTGAGATATTCTTTGAAGGGTAAAAGAGCCAAAGAACCAAAGAGCAAGAGGGAGGGGGGAAACTGTGAATGTTATCTAAATTATGAGGAGAGGAACTCTCACTGGACAGAAGTAAACAAATCACAGCATAATGGAGAGTGGAACAAGTCATTCTTCATGTGTTTAGCAATCTTCTTCAGGAATTCTTCAGCCAATTTCCTAGTCCTATACCCTTACTATCTATAGTTCTTGCAAAATGGAGCTAAGAGAGTGTGGAAATCTGCGTGTATTTGCTTTCCTGGCAGCTTTTCTCCATTTTCTTCCCTTTGCTCCTATTCCATTCCATGTCATCCCCCATGAGATGAAAGTGGCAGTAGACACTGCAGCAAGGGGCTGTAAGAGCGTAGTGCACTATGTAGTGAAAGAGTGCTGTCCAGTTATAGGAATGTGTATGGGTTGACTGACCTGATTCCCCTGGTGTTTACAATGCACTGAGTCTGTTGTTGGAGATAAGAGGTTATTTTCTGGGTGTACTTTCTGCTGATTTCTTTTTTGACACAGAAAATTACCCTCGTGCCTTCAGAGCTGTCTGACAGAGGTTACCCTTTTCTTTCTGTGCATCTTGTTTCCCATGCTTTTTATTATATAGTGGGTCTCATTTGTGCTTGGAAACAAGGTCTCTCTGCAAAAGTGTTTGTGAAGACTAAGATGAAGAGCAAGAATGGGTGGGAAAACATGGAAGGCACCTATCTGTGGCTTATACTTTGAGTATGCTCACTTGCTTGAGTGTATGACCCAATAAAGTGCTGATAGCTGAAGTCCTGAAACCGAGTTCTACACATCCCTAGTGCTTCTCACTGTGCAAATTGGCTTCTAAGATATCTGCTTTGGAGCAGATGATGAATTGTGACTAAACATGGTTATAGACATAGATATCTAATTTTATTCAGGTAAATCAGGGTTCCAGAAACTTGAGAAGCCTTGGGATTCTTGAGTGATTCTTGCACTGGCTGTTTATTTCTCCTGGTGTTGCTCCAGAGTATAGTTAACTCAATCAGGAATATTATTTACTCATCCAAATTACCTTGCAAAGACTAAACCACACTCAGGCCCATAATAATTCGGTAGTAAATCATTTACAGCATGATTCAGAGCTCTTCTATGTCTGTGGAATTTGCCTCATTAACTTCAATGGACTTTGCTGACAGTGCATGTAAAGAGATTGATAGATTAAGAGCATAGCAGTAGTAAAGGTTTAGCTAAACCCTAGGCTTAACGGGGTGTGTTGATATAATTTTATCTAGATATTTTACCTATGATATTCCACCTACAGCTTATGATGGCTGTGAGCTAACTGGAAGTAGAAAAGCAAAACTATGCCAGCTTGCTTGGCAGAAGTGTTTGGTTGTCTGCTGGAACTCTTCTGCCTTTGAATAAGTTGATAAGCAAGTGGAAGATTCAGCTAAATAAAGAATACTGCCATCTCAATAACAGAACAACTGCTAGATGCTAGTCTGAAAGGGCTTTGGTCAAGTAATATGGAATAAAATACTCCAAGTCATGAGTAAGATATGTAACCAAATATGGTTTAGGGAGCATTTGGAATAATTAATGTGTGAAGCTGTCAGAACCCTGTGGGCAGTAATAGGCCTTAATGGCTCTGACCAGCCTCACCTGGGGCCTCCAGCCACAATCATGAGCTCAAGAAGTCTATTTAAGCTTGACCCTAGTTAAGCTTGGTCTGGGACTGCCAGTCTGGTCTCTATGCCTTGTTATGGGTCTTGCTGAGCATGACTTTCCCACACTTGGGCTGATGTCAGGGCCCTGCCTTGCCATCATAAAGCGGTGTCTGAGCCTGGTTGCCCTCACTGGGTCTCATCCAGACCCCCAACCCACAAGCTGACTTCCTTGTCTTGTCCTGACTCTCTGGAGGTGCCCGATGCCCTGGGCTCAGGGCTGCTACCTCTGAGATTCCCCTTAGCTCCTGGCCCTTGTGCTGTCCTGACAAAAGGAAACAAGATGAAAAAACATAAGAGGTGGGTTTTTGAAGCCTTTTCTGAAATATGGATATGTCATTAACTGAGAAAGCTAAATGGGAAGGAAGGTGTGAAACTAGATTATTAAATGGTTTTATTGTGTATCTTTAGAGAGGTGACTGTTCTGCTGTTTGTATAACAATAATGTAATACTAATTCAGGTGTACTGGCATTCTCTGGGAACCTGTAGTTTGTCAGAACCATTTCAGACCTGCAACTCAATAAGACAACGCTACTGTGTATCAAAATAATATCTATTTTATGGGCTTTATTTAATATGATTAACCAACAGGTAGTTGTTCAACTATCTCGTTCAGGTTTTTGCTCATATCTAGTTGTCAATGTGGTCAAAAGCCCTTGAGTGACTTTGGGAGGTATATTAAACTCCCAATATAATCACCTTAGTACTCATGAATAAAATTCTGGTAGCATGTTTAGCCTTGCTAATTAAAAATATCAGGCTGATGTTCTTATGAGAGCTCCTCTTGAAGAGGAAGTACTTAATGTTATATCATTGGTGATCATATTGGTTATATATTGGTGATCATATTCATTAATAGCAGTAGAAAAACCCATGTTCTTCCTACAGACAACGTTGTAGTTAATGATTAGTATTTGTTAGCCATGTTTAGCAATTTTTAATAATCAGATTATAATTATTTTGCATGCCCAAATTTAAAGCTTTTGAGTGCTTCTGAGATGATAATTCTTGAAGTATCCTACATCTTAAGGATATAATATGAAAAAGTCAGAGACAAGACCAACATGGAAAATTAAGAACATAGAAGATCATTCAACATAGGGAGTAGTGAATTGTGCTCAAATAGTATATGAGGTACAGATTCTTTCAAACTCCTGGGAATACCAGCAGCACAGCAGTGTGAACTGACATTGCTGGTATTTAATGAGTTTGGACAGATGCAGAACTGGACACATTTCTGCATTGCAGTTTTAGGTTAGCCAGACTTTGGGAGAATGCTTTGTTTAATTCCTGCTCTGCATCTGGGAAGCTCCTAAATAAGTATTTTTGAGGATCTGAGACTAAAATATTAATACTAATTGTGCATAAAATCATCAATATGAGTTTGGTTTTCACTCAGGCACAGCTAGATCAGTGGAGTTTGAAAGCAGAAAATTCAGGTTAACATTCAGCTGTGAAACTGCAGGAGACTGATAATAGGGATAAGGAGAGCAAACATGCATAATCTGGAAGCTGAGTCCCAAACAGTGAAAATCAACTAAAATATGACTTTTACTTTTTAATTGGTGCTAGTTGGGGGTTAAATCATCACATTTTAGAACCTGTACATCTCAAGATCAGTGTGCAGTTCTGGTGCCGGGGGAGACTGCTTACCCCCTGCTATTTTTAGATTCTGTAAGTACAAGGGATCAATATTTCATGGTGTCTAAAGTGGAGGGTATAGCATGAGCCAAAGGACAGTGAAATAGCATACTTTGCCAGCTCCTTCCTGAAGGATACAGGTTATACGGGTGAGGCTAAAAAGGCTAAAGGCTAAAAAAATGTTTGGTACTCCTTGCTCATTGTTGCAAACCTCTAGCAGTTCCTTGGTAACCATTACTTTGTTGGGTACTCTGAACATATGTTGCACTTACCCATGGGGTGTTCTCCATCTCAGACTCCCCCAGCTGGTGTGCAGGCCTTGCACATCTATGTGTTTTGTAGCCCCTGTAAGCCCAGTAATTCAAAAGATTGTCAACAGTATGTCCCCTTGGTATCAGGCTCTTCACATGAAATGACATCACTGTTACTGGATGTAAAGCAGGCTTTTTCTGTTCACCCATGCGGAAGGTAGAGGTGAGCTTTATTTGGGTTGAGTACTACTCTTCTTGGCTTCTCTCTTGGGTTGTAGAACTTAATCTTCATTCCTGCCTGTGCATAAGTTCTCTGAATCCCTTCACATAAATCCAAGATTTGATACAGTATGAACAGGCAGATTCATGTGAGTTAGTACAGGTAATAACAACAGTACAGACAATGTCAAGGAGTAGGCTAATAACTTGAAGATGGAGCTAAGAACTCTAATAGATTTGTCCAGTGCAGTCTGAACTCTAAACCACAACTTCTTCAATTATTAGCTGTGCTGGTTCAACTCCACTTACACTTGGCTGCAAAACCTACATTAAGTGTATTACAGACACATGCTGAGGTGTCCAAACAGAACACTATTCTCATACTTTAAATAAATCGGAAGAATATCCTTATGTGACATAAATGGGTCTTTGTAAACAACTTTTGGCATGGAGAACTTCCTTTCATTCTGTCCATTTTTTTTCTTTGTGTTCCTGAACTCAACTGTTTTCAGCAATTTATTTCTCCATGTCAGTCTCCTCCTAGACTTGGTCAACAGGGCTACCAATCAAATTAGTAAAAATACGTGGTACAAAATTGGCTTTAGAAGCCCTGGATCCTGGAATATTTCATTAGTAATGCATTCTCTAGAGCCAAAGTACACCCCTGTGAAAAGAACCTGCATGAAGCCTCATAATTAAGTCTTGCAAAAGAGTGGATTTCTGTCTTAAAGAATCCAAAGTATAGTGAATATTAATGTAAGGTCAGAAGCAAGGAAGACCTGATAAACTAAGACATCACTTCCACTGTTCTTTTTCCTGTCTGTATGTAGCTCTTCTCTGCCAAATCAATTGGATTAACTACTTCACTCTTAATTTCTCTGTAGACCTTCATTCAGCATGCCTCAGGTTCAGAAGTTTGGAGTATTTGGAGTAGTAATTTAAGCAGGCACTGCTCAGATTGGAATTGTCTTTAAACGGGGCTCCTGGAGTAACTTAGTGTTGTATTCTTGATATTTTTTTTTAAATCAGTGATAAGCTCACTCTCTCAGGCTGGAAGGACCCTGCTTTCCTGCTTCTTATGTCTGTTGCATGAAGATGTACGATTGCTTTACAAAAATTTCTATAATTTTTGTAAGGAATGAGGGATATTAGCATAAAGAAGTTCTCTGGACCTGTAACATTGAGATGTAACTATTGCTCTGAAAGCTCTTTAGCTTTTTATAAAAGAGTTTCCATACCAAATGGAAAGTCTTTTTTTATAATTTTCTATTATTTTTGGAAGATTCAGAACAGTTGGTCATGAATGTTTTGAGAGCGTATCAAATCCAGAATCTCTGACAGATAATTTGAAACCTGACAGACCTAACAAATATCTTATTAGTCTTCTGATGAAACCAGGGATGTAAATTCAATGTGGGTGAAGCATGATCACTGTGATTTGTGGAGTGCCTTGGAATGTAAGATACTGTATGCCAGAACAATTTAAAAGGACATTTTTCTTCCCTATTTGGTTATGGAAGAGCGTGTAGCTTAGAGGTAAGGTAGGAGTCAAGGCAGCAAGCATTTTTCTTTTCCACTCTGTGCAGCAAGAAACAAATTAAAGTCAGGAGAAGGGAAAATGTTCTAATAGAAAATTGAACAGCAAATTGAATATCTGTTTAAAAAAGCAGGACCACAAGTTCCATTAATAAGACCTAAAGCAACATTTACGTTTAATCATCACGATTGTATTCATTTGACTGCCTTCTGCAGTTGTAAGCACAGAATGGCTCCAAAAAACTCGCTGAAAAAATTAAACGATAAATGCATTTAAAGTAAAAAAAAAAAAATCCAGCTTCTGTTACTGTCCCCAGATTGTCTGCTTTTAAGACAAGGAAACAGATGGCAGCATCAGTTTTATGTTTATCGGTGTAAGAGGCTGGTCTTCAATGGAAAGTTTATTTGGCTCCTGTAATGAGGTCCAAGTGCAGCACTGAAAACCGTTATTGCATCTTGTGACAGAGGCCTCTATATATACAGGTGGTACTAGTGAAGGGGAGACAAATCCTTTAACTCCATAGTTAGGGCTGGTGATGTTTGCTTAGAATAGAAGATACGGGAATTTACTTCATGCCTTCCCCATTCCAAGTAAGTTCTTTTGTCTTTCAAAGTCTGTTCATATAAGGTAGATCAGAGGGCAGTTTTGTTGTGCAAATAATAAAGATTTTTAAGACTATATCTGAGCTACTGCCCAGTAGTACTATAGTACTTGGCATGTAGCAGCTGGAACAAATAAGACCAAAGCAAGATGAAAAACCCCAGATGAAAGCCTCTAAAAACTATATACAGATGAAGTTTCTATTGGAGTCACAGTGATAACCTTTAGGGAGGACAAGACAACACCCAAACCTAATGAATTTCCTTGCTTGCATCTTAGAAGTGCTCCTTCAAGCTTTTTTATTCAATGGAGGACATAATTCTCCTTGTTTATGTTTGCAAAGGTCATCTGCCCTTGATAGAGTTATTTCAGCTTTATACCAGTACAAGAACAATGTCAAGCCCAGTGAACCAGTGTTTGCTCAATTAGAGCCAAGGAAATCTCCATGCAGTCACAAATCAAATACTCAAGTCCTTCCCTGCTCTGCTAATGGTTATATAGTGCTGCTCACATACAGATAAATGCTTGAGATCCCAGGCAGGAGTTACTCATTCATGACAGTATGTATGCAAATACATGTCTCTGCATATATGTATATTGATGTACATATATGCATATATATGTGAACATGCATATCCTTATATGATACCTTTTTATTACAAGACATTTTTTCAAGTATTCCCAAATACAAAAACCATTTTGAAGAAAACAGTTATGTAAGGCAGACCTAGACATCACTGCTGTGTCTTCCTAGCTTTCCTTTTTTGCATCTGATTGCATATGAAACTACACATACCAATATCTCCAATTCCATGTACAAATAGCTCTGCATGGTTGATTACCTGGTCTACAGGTGTAGTTGCTACGCTTAGGTAAACTGCTAAAGCAATTCAGTTGTGCAGTTAATTGGCTATTGTGCACTCATGCAATCACACATGTATCCTGTGGTAATGTTATACACCAAGTTGGATCACAAATCTGTGCATGCAAGTTTGCAATTGGACAGATTTCTCTGAAGGTATTGCTAGTCTTTTCACTTTTCTTTCTCAAAAAGACTACTGTTATAAAAATTGGGCAAACACAGGTCATTAGGGTTTTGTTTGTTCATTCAAATAAAAAAGGTGCCATTTTGTTTGACTTGCAGTTTAGAAAACTTTAATAAGTACTTTTCTGATAACGCATCACAAACTAGCTCCTAGGAGTAGTGTTTCAGAGTGAGTAGTGGGTCAGAACCCAATGGAATTGTTAAACTCTTTTTTTAATGTATAGAAGACTCAAAATCCAGCTATTATTGTGACTGGCTGGAGCAGCCTCACCTTTAGCTTTGGGGCTTCTTAAATGTTTGATGGCTAGCAGCTGTTTATTACAGCATTTTTTTCTCCAAAAAATTAATAACAATATATACAAAACTCTCAAAACACATCTCAAAATGTTAGGTCCCAGAACTAATAAAACTACAGAGTGGCCTGTTACAGTCAGAATGATAGCCATTAGTTCAGCTCTGAATATCAGGAGACATTTAGCCAAGCGTGCTTGCTGGCTGTTGAATCTGGTTTGACATAGACCCATTTATCTACAGATTGACAGTTAAAAACTAGGTTCTCTACAGTCTGTAAACTGTGATTTTTATATCCAGCAGTGATTTGAAAAACTAATGCTAATGCAGATTTGTAATAACGAGCTCTTTGAGTGAATATCCCCATTAGCTGCCCTATTTTCAAGACCTGTCTTATAATATGTTGCCCTTTTTTTTTTTAATTTAACACTTTTTTTTTTTCTTTTGCCTTTTTGCCATTACTGTTTTCAACAGAAAACCTCCTAATTATCCTGGCTACTCAGTCCCTTCTACTTATAATGGTTTCTTTATCCATCATTATAGTGTGATCACACTAATGATAGTTTCTCATACCTCTGTGGTGTAATTAATGTAATATTGCAGGCTGAAAAACATCATTTTCAAAAAGCCTCTTAACTTTTATATGTTCATTTGCAGCTATCAAATAATGTGCATACACTCTGGAACACAGGAGCTGCCGTAAGAGAGCACAGTAGTGGTCCATCTACTGTGATATCCCATCTCAGACCACAGCCAATCACATATATTCCAGAAGAAAATATAATTTCCCCATTGGCCATAATAGTAAAAATAACTGAATAGCACTGACTTACTCATGGGGGAAGTTTGCTGCAATTGCATTTAACTGTTGTAGCATATCATCCAGATCATTCACTTCCAGTACAAAGCCCTGCTAAATGCACTGATGCTGGGGCATTTTAGAGATCAAGGGAGGTGAAGGGGGAAGATTAATATATCTCATTAAAACAATTGTATGCCTCCACAGTAGGTCTGAATGCAACATCCAGAGCAGTGTCTGAACTTGCACTCTTCTGTCTTTGCTTTGAATTATTCTGATTTTACATGGAGTCATCCCTACTCTCTGGTCTGCCCAAGTACTCCCTCTCCTAATAGAAGTTCAGGCTGCCCATATCCCAAGATGTTCTGCACATCTCTTGCTACACTCTCCAGTTATGCTGTGACCTCTGCATTGTGTTTTGTTTTCTGGCCTGCACTTTCTCTCTGTGTGATTCAGGATGTGTAATGACAAGATTTACCTTGCTCTGACTGATCAGGTGTTTGTGATTGGTTTTAAAGACCAATCTGTTAATTGAAATAGGGGTGGGGAAGCAGAGCAAGCCTAGTCAGTGAAGTGTGGATGTGTCTCCAATCTTGCATCTCCATGCAGTATAGAAGCCTTATCTACAGGTGTTAGGAAATTCACAGTTTAGAGATGCTTCACAGTATAGAGCCCTCTATGGCATAAACTTCACTTCATTTCCAAAAACTTTTTGTGGATAGTTCATTGAATAATATTCACCTAAGATATATACACCTTGTCAGCATTCCTTCCAGGCTGTCGAGATTAAAATACAGACCACTTGCATTAGCTGGTCAGCTCAGAGTAAAGGACAAAATGTATACAGACTTTCAAGCCTTAATATTGTTACTGTCTAATGCTAGGGCAGACTTTCGGAATCCCTTCCCACTGCAAATCTTCCAAATGCCTGTAAAATTTTCCCTCAAGTTCCCAGCTGACTTACCAGAACTCCTAATTTCTCTGTTGATATTAATGAGTCTCTAATTTTGTGGCAGCTGGTGGGAGATTGAAGCCATTACAGTATCATCTTAAACCTAAAGTGTGTCTGTGGAGTGACATTTGCCAAATAAGTGCCATATAACCAGCACACAAAGAATTTTATTAAAACCATTCCTAGGCTCACACCATCTGTTTGGAAGGAAGACAAAATTCATCGGGCAAAGTGACCCAATCAAACTGATGTGCAGAATGTTATAGTAAAAACAAAGCAAAGCAAATACAGAATGACAAATTCTGGGTTGTATTCTTTTCCTCTGTTGTGGTGGGTATTCCACCTTTTATATTGGAATGGTGGGATATGGATTCAAAGGTGGGGGCAAGTTATTTGGATCACAATGCTCAGCCTGGAGGACGTTTGCATTTGTTACTCATTGGGGCTGATTTAGCACAGCTCTGCTCTGAGAAAAAGTTGGCCCAGTGGGTCAAGTCTCAGGAGACAGGCAGTCTAATCCTGCCTTTGCTACTTATTTGGCAACTTTAGACCAGTTCCTTTTCCAACATATGTGCCATTTTGCCTGTTTACTCTGGGCTGTACAACAAGCATAGAGTAAAAAGGTTCCCAGTCAGCATTAAGATCTTGGTCAATATTGTAATATTTGAGGATGTATTTTTCAACCCCTAGTCAAAAATTCAGAAGTTTTTCCTACTGGCAGAGGCTTCCTGGTCTATTGCTATAGGAGTGAGTATCTGGGGAAATACATGCCTCTCCTTGTGAGATGTTAGCACCCTGTGGCCCCACAAACATGACTCTCCCAGGCAGTCTCTTCTTGCTGGTTTCCTAAGTAAACTTCAGAATTTTGGCTCTTTCCTAGAAGTGGCTCCAGTAGCTTTCCATTGGAAATTTCTGAGAGTGGAGAGAAATCACAGATGACTAAAAGGCTGTTGAGCTTTATCTTTATTCTGTCAGACTCCTTTGCAGTGATATTTTCCTCACAAATTGCAGCCTTCCTCTGAGTCTGGAGCTAGCTTTGGTCTCCATCTAGCAGCCTGACTTGTATTAAATTCCAGTAACCCAGAGAAAGATGTGTAGAGACTTGCTTTATGACATTGTTTCTAGGTTAAAAGTAGCAAGATGGGGGGGGGGGGCAGGAATTTGCTCTGATTGGGTCTTACAGCCAAAACCTCTTTTGGGGTCTTTCACTCAGATGTAGAGGAAATACTTGTTTTGATTGCTCATCCAAACATCACATGTATGTTGGCCAAGAAAACTCACCAAAATAAGCTTTCAATTATAACGATCAGAAAACTGCTCAGACGCTAACTTCACCTGGAAATGTTTTAGACGCAAAATACTATACTCTGCCCTGTGTCTAAAAAAACAGAGTTTGTACTGTACATCAGAGAGCCCTGTAGTATTTAGAAGATTTAGCTCACCATCTACACATGGGACAGGGAAGTATAATCCCCCCTTTATAGGCAGAGAAGTGTTAGGGAAGGTAACAAATTGGCCTGATATCACACAGGAGGTGTCTTGACAGAGTGCATATTTGAAAAGCTCAAGTTGTCTACAGCTAGAATTGGTCCTGGGAATTTGATCAATTCTTCTTTCATCACATTTAATTTCCGTAGAAACAAAGGTAGAATTAGTTCTGAAAATCAGATATTAGCAAGACAAATCAGGCATTTGGATTTTTCATTTGGTGATTTCAAGTTGGGAAATCCCCGTTTGCTTAATACTTGTGACCTTCCTCAGTTAAGGTTCTAGTCTTGGAAATCAAGCATGAGATAGGAGCTGTCTTTTAAAATAAGACCCAACAATAGACCCCTTTTTCCTTTCCCATCCCCCAAATCCTTGCCTAAGGACTGAGCCAGAGGAAGACACCTCCCAGCTGAGTGCCTAGAGACATTTGCCTCCTGTAGCTGGACCTGACTTTTTCTGGATCATCTTCATTTCTGAGGAGTAATGGTTTGACAGATGGAAGAACTTTGTGACTTCTGCAAACAAGGACAAAAACAACAGCAGCAATGATCAGGAAGGAGAGAGGGGAGGGAAATACTTAAAGTGCTACTGCTTCTGCTACTGTAAATGTGGAGCATGATATATGTGGTAATTTGTACTTTGTTTTCCCAGCTATTTCATTACACATTTACTGTTTTCAGACATACGCATGAGCCAAGTACTATGGAATGTTTTAAAACAAGAAGTGGTGCACTCTCTCAGCTCACTCAACTGAAAAGACCAAATTCCTTGACTGTGTAAGGGCAAAATGATAGATATGATGGAATGCACGTAATTCAAGATGTGAACAGTGAAGCAAAACACCTGCTCAGAAATACATCTCTAGGATGAACTTCTGCAGAAATTAGCTCTGATTCAGGGGTGGGGAGCTATTCACATGCATTTACTGCAGTTGAAGTTGGCAAAGAAACATTTTCTATTTCTTTAACATGTGAATTGCAGAAATGGATTTTCTAAATGAAAGATTTCCACCACTAAATCCTTTTAAGTGTGTCCTAGATCCCAGAAGACAGCTTGGAAATTGCTCCCAGGCAACAGACACTTATTTCAATGTGTAATATTCAGTGAACCTTTCAAAATATCCTTAATAATAAAACCCCTGTGTGTGGACATCAGACTAATATAGGTGATTTATTGATTACATTTCCTCTGAAATATGAACTGGACTGGTTAACTCAGTGCCCCTACAGAACCTGAGAAATGCAAACTATAGAGGGGTGATTAGAGAAGATGAACAGAAACACCTGCCTCAGCAAATTAACAGGTGTTTGTATCCTGTGCTGTAAGCAAGTAGCAGAAGTAATGATTTAAATCTCTGGCCAACTTGCACTTCTGCGCAAGGGGAGGATAGCCACAATTCGGTGGTGAAAAAGAAGTTAATCTAATCAAGAGTGTATATTTTATAATATACCTATGCAATAGATCTGCATTATACACTTGTGACCATTATTTGCCTCTCCAGTTCTAACTCATAGGGGTCATCCTTTTCATTTTAATAGAATTACTGGAGGTGAATCTCAGCCTGTGGAGTATGAGCTATCCTGGTGTCTTTGCAGCCTTTTAATTCCAAAACGGGGAATGAAATTAAAATGGTACATTGGGTCTGAGGTGGATCTTGGGAAAGAGGTGGAGCATAAGTAAGTTAAGTTCATTCATACAGCAGTGAAAGGGAGTCTACATTTGACTGAAGACTGTCTAATTGTTTTCTGGAAAATTCTAAACATTGAAATTCTTAACTTACAGTGGACTGACTATCTTGAGTTTAGAGAATAGAATGCACTTGGTTCCTATGACTTTAAGGTTTAATCATAAAGTAAGCTTTTATTTTGCTGTTGATTAGAGACCATAGAAGGGAAAATAGTTGTACTTTCAGAAAACGTGTCATCATAAAATGAAAGTCAATGGACCTAGGAAGTGGTTTTGAGTAACTAAAGGAAATGGGGAAAGGTTTACAAACCAGTTTGAATTCAGTGAGATGAGCAGGAACAGGTGGCAGAAATACAACATTAATTGTGTTGGAAAAATTTCCTGTGGTGTATCTGCCCATCTATGATTGTAACAAAACAGAAAAAATATTGCAATGTGCAGTTCTCCTCTGTATCCTACCATGAAATAACAAAAGAGTTCCAAACCAATCCTCTAGGGAAATGACGGAAGCCACTGGAAGACAGATGTTTGCATAATACCATTTTGTAAGATGGTTTATTGAAGGTGATCTTGGTTCTGTGCAGAACTTGTTTTAGCAGCATTTGAGCACACTGGAATTTTTTTCCTCTTCAGAAGTCCAGATGATCAGCTACCTTGAGCATGTCCCTAATCTGTGCATACCCAAATTCTAAACTTGAATTTCATGCTGAGTTGTTGGGCACCTGATGAAACTTTTTGGACTGCTGTTCCCTCATCTACACAATTTAATGCATTTCAAAAGGCTGTTTGGGGGATTAGTCAGGTAACATGTGTTTGCACAGTCTTCTATCTCAGTCCTGCAATTTAATGATTTGAGCCTAAAGTGTACAAATACACAGCCATATTACCAATATATCACAATTACCTTGATACATAATGAACATTACAGAGCTTCCAAATAAACAGCAAAACTACATTTATTATAACACCCTCTGCAATGCAAAACAGATTAAGTACAACTTTACCTTCTCTATATTTCTTCTATATGGAGATATTTTTTTTTTTGGCAAATACTGCACTAGTCATGCAAGTTACTATCCCATGTGCGCCCAACCCCATTATATTATACGGTGCAGTGACAACTGAGAGCAAATTGTGTTGACATACCCTTCTTGAACATAATTACTCCAAAAAAGCCATCCTGAATCAATTAATAGTGTAACTCAACCTTAATTCAGAAAAGCAATCAATCTTGTGGCATGGAGCCAAATGTTGTACAGCCTACCAGATGAATAGTCATTGGCATAAGGGAGTCACTTATATCACATTAACATCAAGAGAATGGATTTCAATGGGAACAGTGGCCTCCATAAAAAGGCCAAGTTTAAACCTTGTGCACTCACATCAAGACAGTTCCTATCGCCAGCAGTGTCCAAGAGGGAAAGTTATATCCCGATGCCTTTATTTCTCAAATCTTATTAATTGGTAGCCATTCACAACCATGTCTACTGGGAGTGAAGGCTTCAGTAAAAGCAGTAAGGATTCCCACCGTCCTTTCTCATTGTCCTGTGGCAAGTGGAATACAGAGCCTCTTAATATCCAGACCATGAAGAACCTCATTACCATGAAGTGTCCTCTATAAAAATAAAAAGCAGGAGGTGGGAACCTTCCCCCCCCCCCCCCCCCCCCTTAAAGAGACCTTTCTCACACTCCCTTAAGACAGTCATAATATATGATGATATAAAGTGACAAAGATGACCATGCCGACATATTGTGCAATGCTGTCTAGTTGATAAGGAGCTGTATATCTTCTCCAGGTAAATAATGTTCATCCCCAAGGTTGTGACAGGGGATATTTTCCATAATCTTTTTTTTCCCAATGCATTT
The DNA here is from genome assembly GCF_947461875.1 of Haliaeetus albicilla. Classification (NCBI taxonomy): domain Eukaryota; kingdom Metazoa; phylum Chordata; class Aves; order Accipitriformes; family Accipitridae; genus Haliaeetus; species Haliaeetus albicilla. The sequence continues at coordinate 15,605,689 of NC_091486.1, forward strand.
CAACACTTTTTGCTTAAAAATTTACGTTTGTCAAATGAACTTAATGTCAGTGGCTCCTTAAAATAGCTTGTGGGCCTTGGTGTTGAGGAAGTAGCAATAATATGGCAGGCTAGATCAAACCAGAAAACTATTTTGGATTTTTTTTTTTTTTCAAGTCTGAATGATGCTTTTTCACATATCTCCTTGTTATTCATTTTTAACCTGACCCTCAAGTCAAGACTTCTATAATTTAATTTCATTTTGAATATTTCAGCTTTAATATGTATCTAGAAAGCCTTCATGAGAGGTTCATTATGTAACTGCTCTTGGTTATAAAGGCTCATTTCCATCGCTGAGGCCCTGAAAGCTTATAAAGTGGTGGCATGTCACAACTGTTTTCTCCAGCTCAGGGTAATAATATGTCTTTCTGAAAACAAGGAATCTTTGAGTACCAGCTTATACGTATTGCTAGATATTACTGTGATTAAAATCCATAGTATGAGTTTTAGGTAGCAATAAATGTATTAAAAGAAAATAATTGGTGATTAGTCGTGATTACAAGCAGCCTAGCAAATAGTCATCCTCTATAATTGCTTGTTTCAGAAAATGTCTGCTGACCACACTTAATTTCTCATTTTGATGGGTGTAGCCCCAACTCTCCCCCCAATATAATGTATGACTAGCCCAATCTTTGGAAGATTGAGGATCCCAGCATTACATTTCATTGAGCAGTTTTTCCTTTGTATAAGAGATTACGAATATCTTGCCAAAATAAGAACTGCAAAGCTTCCTTACAGTTCATTGTGGTATTACCCTTTTTTATTATCAATACTGTATAACAATGCATATACACACACTTGTATATTAAGCTCTGCAGAATATTTAAATTCATGCTGGAGTGACTGTCAAGTAAATAATATTTATCATCTCTTTTTATAATCCTGTCCTATAAAGAGATAGCATGAGAGTGGCTTTCCTTGCCCCATTTACTAGATGAGTATGATAGCTGGAGTCCAGTCATTTTTGGTGCTAGACTTAAATGAGATTCTTAGGGTTATTCACATGTATTAATACATCTGCTGTGTCTGAAGAGAGAGATTTATTCTCTAATTAAAGTAAAAATGAGTTTTTTTCATTGACTTCTGCAGTGGCAGGATAAAATCCCATGGTTATGTATATGTGATATAGTAGAAGACAGTCTTACTCATAAATGTTTCCAAACCCCTGCATGGTCAATAGGGCGATACAGTAAGCAGGTAAAAACCTTTTTAAAACAGGCAGTAATTTTCCCTATTTTTTTTTCCCCCTTCATCCACCATGAACACCAAGCTGTGGTGCCTAATCTCTACATGAGCGAGAATAATTTTTATTAAAACTAGCTAAAATTTGGCAAAACATGCAGAAAAATGTTCTCTGCATTTTATTGTAGGTTTCAGGCTAGCTTAGGTTTCCCAATTTCCCAGTTTCCCAGGTTTTGAAATAATTTTTCATTTCACAAAATAGCCTATGAACTTTTATTATCAAGCTGTATGTTTTTATCCTTCATCCTCTTAAAAAAAAAAAACAACACCTCCCCCCCAACCAAACAAAAACTGGCTTGGTTTTGTTATTTGTTTTGTTTTATACAAATACTTTGATTGTATGGCTAAATGGAAAAGCAGAACTGACTATGGACCGGCTTTTCTGCAAGCTCTGCAACCTATAAATGAAACAAAGCCTCAATAAAAAGACCCTTTCCAAAAATTGATTTTTCACCTTCACCCCCCCCCATCTTTTACTATTGTAGTCCTAAATTAGCTCCTAATCAAACAAGTTCAGGAGCTTTTTCCTTCACACAGCACCCTGCAGGAATGAGAAATACATTTCAGTAGTGAGAGCAACTCTCTTCATGCTTAACTTTTGCCATATTTTCTGAAATCTACTTGACCAAAGTTTAAAGCCAGGAAGAAATGTTTTGCAGTACTGGAACAAGACAACATATAACAAGGAATTCATATAATAGAGCTTAACTTAGCAAGCAGAATTTTCAGACAAAGTATTAGAACCAGGAAAACTATACTTAAAAGAAAATCATGTTCCTTTATTAATATCTGCCAGAATTTAACAAATGCTTTAATGTCTCTATTGCATTTTTTCCCTGGTAGTGATGAACAAGAAATAAAAAAATGCTTCACAAATATTTGCAGTATTATTAGGAGGCACAGTAATGCAGAATATATCACTCTCTGGTATACAGTTAACAGGGAGATGAGTTTTTCCAAGATGTCAAACTAACCTGGGAGAGGAGATGGACAAGATGCAACTCCAACTCCTAAAATACAGAACTGCCCCCCCTTCTGAGACCCAAGCAGTCTAAACAAGAGGCTGCAGAAAATGCTAGGTGTGTTTTGCCTTCACTTGAGCTTTTTCCCTCTCCGGTCATTTTCTGACATTTGCCCTTTGCCTGCTGTTTAGGTTTTTTTTTAAACAGAAACTGAAAATCAAATTGATGGCATATCTCTATAGAAGAGCCTCCCTGTCTTGCTGCAACACTGATCCAGTCTATTAAGAAGCTGAAAAACAGTGTTCCTCTCCTTTTGTTTTTGATGGTATAAACCCCATGTAAAAATACAATGCCATCATACCACCAACCAATTTTTGCCTTACTTGTGTTTTATTTTCCCACATGGGAGTTTTTGCCAGCTGGGACTTCTTAATTGTTCTTTTCATCTCATTCACCTTTAATAGTGTTTCTATTACAATTTCTATTTGGAAGAGATTAGTCTTCGCTGTTCACCATGTACCCAAACTCACTTCATGTAGTGTGTGTGCTATTTCATATGTGCTACTCCCACAGATCTGTTATAGCCTTGTTTGATGGCAATGACCACAGTCTTTTGTGATCCTGCTTTGCATCCTGTCTTCATTTAGTCAACTGCTTTGTGGTTATCAATATAGGAATAGCTGTATCCAGCTAATGAAGTGCTAACTGTCCCTATTGTGTGGTAACAAGTAGCTTCATTAGTGAATGAAGATATATACCTGCACAGTTTTGTTGTGCGTTATGGGAGGGTTAATTCTAGGCAAAGAGCTGAATCCTATTTGGTCAGCACCAGTTAACCTCTTGACCCCGTTAAGTCCTGCCAGCATTTTAACAAACAAGTCGCATAGCTTTTACAGGCTTTAACTAGTACCATCAACTTTAACAGAATCTAAAGGAGGAAACTGTTATGTCCCAACACATGAGCACTCACAGGAGAATACTGGGAATACTGAATGATTATTTAGGTTTTGCATTAAACATAAATAAAGATCCAGGAATCCAAGGAGTCTCTTTAGCTGGAAAAGTTTGTGGATCAGATTATTAAAAAAACAGAAAAGGGAAATTAAAAAACCTAAATTGCTAGATATAGCACATTCTGAAGCCATAAAAAGCCTAGCATAGGTAGGAAGTGAATAAAAGTAGTTCACTGGGAAAGACAGTTCAGTAGGTGGAAGTGAGCTTTGAAGTTCAGGAGTGGCACAAGACTGGTCCATGAAGTCCTATGGAGTCTTAAGGAGAACCTGCTGAAAACCTCAATCATTTCCCATCCTGCTCTTGCATACCTTAGGGTGTTGACTGCTTCTGGCTCAAAGATCCTTACTCCTTCCTCATTGCCTTTCAGAGTGTGGTCCCTTTCATCCTTCTTTCACTTGCCTTTTCTTCTCCATGACACTTCATCACTGAATGGCAGGGATCATTTGAGAAACAGTGCCAACTGCAATGGTTTGTAATCAATTAACCTCTTCAAAAGGTCAGGTAATACAGATTTCAATATCTCATATGGAGCTTACTACAAGGCACTTTAAACAAAGTAATGACTTTTTCATTCTGAAACTTGATTTATTTTTCTATTAATTTGCTTTTATTGCACTTTTTTAAGGAATCAACATGAGAATTTTAAAATTATAAGCAGAAGGAAAAAATAAATAAAAGAGAATGATAGTGTTGTCAGTTGGTTTAGTGTTGTGCATTAGAAGGCAAAGGGGTTTCAGAACAAATTGAAAATGAAAAGAAAAATGAAGGAACAATCTCACAATTATGGGCTATGGGTTTTTCCTCAGCAGTTTTTTTTTTTTTAATTAAGACAAGTTTTAATGGCTCTTCTTTTGCAATCTTACAGTATGCACAAGCACAGCAATTCCTTTTAACATTCAGTTTCCTAGAGACAGCAGGTTAAGGTCTGCACCAAAGCAAAGGATGCCTTACTCTGTACCCTAGTCCTTCACCCTCAAAGTATTACAGGCTCAGTTCAAGTCAATGCCAACTCTCAGCATGGGGCTTCTAGAGCTTATTTTTTCTGTGACTAAGCTCTCCATCCAGGTTACATAAAACCTCACTCTTTCTAGGATTTCTAGTATCCATAAAGCTCTAGTAACAGAAAATGAGGCAATGCTTCATTCTGGTTTCTCAGTACCGTATATAGCATCCTTTAATTTCCTCTTCTGAGAAGAGAAATAAGCTGCAGGACTTTGCTTTTTCTTTACAACAAAACCTGCCAGAAATCTATAGATAAATGAAACCTAAATATCCTTCATCACTCCTGGGGCTTGAATTTTTAATGTATTACATGTGTCCTCTAGCATCCCTACACTTTCAAAAAGCTCCCCTGCTCTTCCTGACTTCCAAGAACAAAAGCTCCAAAAAGAAAAAACAAACAAACTAAACCCAAAACAACCAAAACCAAAGGCCTAACTAAACAAAAATATTTCCCTCCCCTTTTTCACCCCCAGATGCTAACAAGAATGTCTTTTCTTTTAAGGTGGAGCTTATGCAAGTGCCATTACAGCCATGAAAGAAATTAGAAGAAAATGAAAGCTGTTGAATACGCAGTATCTTTTCTGACTTCCATATGGTGGGGTAGTTCAAGCCTATCTGTGGCAAAAATTAAATTAGGGGCCCAATCTTTCAATGGAATAGAGTGGCAGAAGACCCTGATCTGGGGCTGTAATCGGGTAGATGTTTACTGTAAAAGAGGAGGGAAACCAAATCAAGCTGGGAATGGAGGCAGAGCTTTGTTTGCACAGATCCCTCCTTCTGTAGGCTGGGAGTCTAAGCTGCCGGTCGTTGCTGTGGGAAACTATTTTATACGAATAAGAGTATCTATTTAGCAGAGAAGAAATTCAAGGAAGTTTTGCTGACATGGGTAGAGAAGAACAAAGATATAATAGCAGGAAAACTGCCTTGAGGTTAGTGTTGGTACCCACAGGTGAATAATCAAGAGAGTAGGAGGGAAGAGCTGGTAAAAAAAGCAAGCCATATGGGTTGCTATTTTATTATACATTTATAGACATGTCAGTCTCATTAGTCACATGTTCTTTTGAACATGCCAGATGAAAAATGTAATTGAACATTTTAATTTCAGTTATTCTTGAGTAAGTCCAAAGTCTTCTCAGTTATCCAGTGGAGTTACTGCAGATTTACTCCCAGCCAGATGGTAGCAGAATTTGCTTCATTTGTTCATGAAGAGATATACAAGCACCTGTCACCCCTTGCTTTCTCTTGCAACCTCAGCAACGGAGGAAAGTGCTGGCGCTGGATAATGGAGAAAGGTTCAGAGTAAACCTCTTTCATTACTAACTACCGGGAAAGCATTCTTCAATTATTCACTAAGTTTAAAGGGATAGAACAATTGTGGAAGGCTATTTTTATCCTATTGGAGAAAAGCAGTTTTCTCTGGGAAAACGAAAACCAAAATAAAAACAGAGCAATAATTGCATTTCCCCAAATATGTCCTGTAAAAGGCACTGTGAAATTGGGCAGAGGAAGGAACACTGTGTAATCTCAGGCCTGGCCCCCTTTCAGCAACAGACTTTCCCAACAGCGTAGCCAGGAAAGCAGTGCAGTTTTCAAATCTCGGAACAGCAGTCACTGATTTTACTGGGGTTCTGGGAAGGTGTAGGTCATGAAATCACAAAATGGTTGAGGTGGGAAGGGACTTCTGTAGGTCATTGTGTCCAACCGCCCACTGCTGGGTTATCTAGAGCTGGTTGCCCAGAACCATGTCCAGACATTGTTTTGATATCACCAAGGATAGAGATTCCACAACCTCTCTGGGAAACCTGTGCCAGTGCTCAGTCACCCTCACAGTAAAAAAGTGTTTCCTTGTGTGATATGATTCAGGAATTGCACTGGTTGAAGGATGCTTGCACCTTGTCCAGGAAAGCAAAAACTCCTGGGCAGGGATTCCAAGCATTTGGTTTTACTTCTTTGCTTTGGGACAGCTTATGGGACCCTAAGCATGTCACTGACACTCTCCATCTTGGCTCTAATTGAGGATAATAATTCCTTTCATTTATCTGTTGTTTATTTTTAGTGAGTTACTGAGCTCAGGTGTATTGGCTTTGTGTGGCAAGGTTTTGGTAGCGGGGGGCGGGTTAGAGGGGTGGCTTCTGTGAGAAGCTGCTGGAGGCTTCCCCTGTGTCTGACAGAGCCAATGCCAGCCGGCTCTAAGACAGACCTGCCGCCAGCCAAGGCCGAGCCAATCAGCGATAGTGGTAGCGCCTCTGTGATAACATATTTGAGAAGGAAAAAAGTTGCTGGGAGGGACAGAAATGGCAGCCAGAGAGGGGAGTGAGAACATATAAGAGAACCCTGCGGACACCAAAGTCAGTGAAGAAGGAGGGGGAGGAGATGCTCCAGGCACCAGAGCAGAGGTTCCCCTGCAGCCCGTGGTGAAGACCACGGTGAGGCAAGCTGTTCCCCTGCAGCCCAGGGAGGTCCATGGTGGAGCAGATATCCACCTGCAGGCTGTGGAGGACCCCACGCCAGAGCAGGTGGGTTCCTGAAGGAGGCTGTGACCCCGTGGGAAGCCCGTGCTGGAGCAGGCTCCTGGCAGGACCTGTGGATCTGTGAACAGAGGAGCCCACGGAGCAGGTTTTCTGGCAGGATTTGTGACCCCACAGGGGACCCACGCTGGAGCAGTGTGCTCCTGAAGGACTGCAGGCCATGGAAGGGACCCATGCTGGAGCAGTTTGTGAAGAACTGCAGCCCATGGGAAGGACCCATGATGGAGAAGTTCATGGAGGACTGTGTCCTGTGGGAGGGACCCCACGCTGGAGCAGGGGAAGAGTGTGATGAGTCCTGCCCCTGAGGAGGATGAAGCGGCAGAAATAACGTGTGATGAACTGACCGTAAACCCCATTCCCCCTCCACCTGTGCTGCTGGGGGGGCTTGGTAGAGAATCCGGGAGTGAAGTTGTGCCCGGGAAGAAGGGAAGGGTTGAGGGAATGTGTTCTGAGATTTGGTTTTATTTCTCATTACCCTACTCTGGTTGATTGGTAATAAATTGAGTTAATTTTCCCCAAGCTGAGTCTGTTTTGCCCGTGACGGCAATTGGTGAGTGATCTCTCCTGTCCTTATCTTGACCCACAAGCCCTTTGTTATATTTCCTCTCCCCTGTCCAGCTGAGGAGGGGGAATGATAGAACAGCTTTGGTGGGCACCTGGCATTCTGCCAGGGTCAACCCGCCACATCAGGATGACAGGTGCCGGTGTGTGGGTGCATAAAGCACAGTGGATATCCCATCTCTGGTTATAGGTACTGAAGCCAGAACAAGAATTAATAGACCTTCCCTTTTCCTACAGCATGTAGATCTCTTATCTCATATCTTGAGCACTCTCTAATCGTCAAGACTCACACCCAAACAGGCTCAATATCCTCGATGTTCCTCTCAGAAACATGTCATATATGATTCTGAAAAGGGTATTGGAAGATGAAGTATATGTGACACTTAGAGACTGAAAGAAAAGACCTTTCCAGATTGGAGCTTGGCTGGTGAAAACAGCACAGAAATGCTGGAGTATTTGCTAGCTAATGCGGAAGATTTATTAGGAGTCGGAAGAGAGATGGTATCAACTCTGAAGCTGAGTGAGAATAGAAGAATGTAGACCTGACCCTGCCAAGAGCAAAGCTAATTTGCTTTGGTGATGATGTTCTAAAAGAAAGTAGCCAGCACAGCAGAGAAAGATAGGAGGAGAGACAAAGGAAATAAGAAATTGTGACTGCCTGGTTTAGGAGTTGGTTGTTTGCCTGTCACAATGGTCTGGACTTTTATGAGTGTAACTTTAATAGATGAACTCTGGAACCTCTAATCTCCTTTTCCTCATTTATATACCCATCCTCTGCTTAGCTCTTCTCCTCATCTAGTAGTCATAATGCCCAGTTATGACTATGTACTGATTACACTGAGATGTAAATTATTTTTTCAAGGTGGTGTGAGGGGATTAAAAAACAACCTGGGTCATTTGTTTTAAAATTTCATTTTAATTAAGTTATTCTTATCTTGAATTCCCATACAATCCAATTACCTGTGCAAATTTTAATGCATTCTCTAAATGTAAGCTTTCTCCTCCTCACTATTATTAAAAACAGTTGTTAGTTTCATAAACCTTAGCACATAATTAGCAAAAAAGTATCCTAGCCCTGCTGACTCATCGGCTTCTCCATTGGTTTTATTATGGCATTAAAAAATAGAGTTTTAAGCATTTACCAAATATCTACAAATAGTGCCTGTCAATGATACCCATTTGTCGAAGCAAACATACTGTTACTCTTGAAAACACTTGTAATGAATGTTTTCCTCATTAGCAACAGTAACTGGTAAAACTTGGCACTTTTGATCTTCAACAGTTCACAGGAGGCTTTTAGCCTTGTTTCCTAGGGAAATGCAGCTCACACTTTTGCTGTCTGTTTAATCAGCTCAATGGAATAGAGAGCACCTATTTCTGTCCTACACACATGAGTAGGAAACTGCACTGTGATCTCAAGCAGTTTTAGACGCTAGGGCATTTGCATGCAATGTGGATTGTCTGGGCCTGAGCCATAGAAAAAGCTTTGGTTGGAGCCTGGACCTTCAAAGGCTGAGTCCCTGCTACAGGGAAGGCGGGCCATTTGTGAGCTGTGTTGTCTGATGCTTGTCTAACTTGGGGGATATTTTGGAGTGCTTAAGAGCTTTTTTCCAGAAGTGGACAGCTGAGTGTAACCGATCTTGTCACAGCTTTAGAAAAGGTCAGGACATGCATGTGGGAGACCAAGATTGCAGGAGAACAAGATTGCACGATGCTCCTCAAAGCAAGCCAGTCCTGCCATACTGGCATACTGATAGAGCTTTTTATGCCAAAGACAGTCAATGAGACACAAATCCTAGGTCAAGTCAATCTTTGGTGGTTCCAGTGTTCACATACTGCTTGTTTCCTTCCTATCCTGCTTTAGCAAAGCAGACAAGTGGTCACAACAGCTATTCTATTCACTTTTCCACGTGAGCCTGCAGGCATACCTGTACCCATTTACTAAAATGAGAGAGAGTTTACATGTCTTCTGCTGAGGGGTAAAACATCCAAAACTAATGGAGGCAAACTGAACATGCAGACAATAACCAGAAGGTAACAAATATGCATATTTCATGGCCATGCTTCCACTCAGGGACTGTTTGTAATACCCATGGTCTCACACTGATGAGTTTGGCTCCCAAATCCCACCCAAGAGCTAAGATTAGAGTTTCTTTGAAGTCTGACTGTGAAGATTACAGATTCTTGTGTAACACACTCCAAAAACTTGTTGCAGTGTTACAGTTCCAGGACTTGCTGAACCTCTGTTTCATTTTATGACCATGTCAGACCCCTGCGTTCACTGTCTTTGGTATTAGGCTTGTACCTTTTCTGTATTTTAGGGCTGAGTATCACTTGAGGTTATTGTGTATCTGCATACTTAACAGCTTTCCCTTTGAGAATTTAGAATCAGTTGTATCAAGGGAATGACCAGTTGTATCAAGGCCTTCTAAAAACCTCTTGTGTGTTTACTTTTGCAGAAGAAATGGAGCTTTTGAAAAACACATCAATGGGATTTTAATTCTATAGGCAGCTCTACCTTACAGCTTGCCATACACAGAATATACCATAACAGCTACTAAAATTTTCAGACCCTCTGACTGGGTCACAGCCTGGCTCTTTCAAACAACACTATTGAGGTAGTGGGACTTTTTTCAGTTTCTTCCAACAAGCATGCCTTTCATCTCAGTTGAAAGCCTTTTCCTATCATTTTCTCTTAATAATCTTCAATAAAGGGCTGCATATCTCCTACCATTTTTTTCCCTTCCCATTTGTTTTTCTGGATGACTCCCCAGTGTATCTATAGTATAAGCACTCCATGAGCATAAATAGCTCCTAGCCCTGTAAAGCTTATGCATACCCACTGCATTCAGATACTGTTAGTGCCTGTATAAAGCACAAGCCACTTGTCTCCAGAGAAAGGGAGAGGACGCTAAGCCTCATGTCCTCCTCATGTCAGAAGTATACAGCAAAATCAGTGCTTTGGTTCAGCCTGTCTAACGTGACCCTTGTCCAAGGCCTTGTCACCCCAAGCATCCTCTATAGTCGTTTGGAGAGAGGGAGATGGTCGCACCCGTTCCCTGCACCTGAAGGATCCCCTATTAGTTGTATCAGCATTTTAATGCAGGCCACAGAGTTCTTTTTACAGTGACCCAACATTCCTCCTCTTAATTCAGCATCTTTACCACAAGGCTTTATATTGATTCGCTGTCATGGGTTTTCTTTTTTGAGCATCTCAGCCTCATTGTTAGTTCTCAGGCTCTCTCAGTATGGCTTTAGAGGCTCCAGGTTGTTTATTGACGTGTATGTTGAGGTTTTCTTCCCTCCTGCCTAGTATCTGATCAAAGCAATCAATAAATGAGTGCTGTTATTATATTTCCAAACTCTTTGAGGATCTGTTACAGAGAAGGCATTGCCTGCTTAATTGATGAAAGCAGAGCTAAAAGAGCCTCTTTGGTGGCACATATAGACACCTGAGAAGTGGAAAAAGGAAGAGACTTATCTCCCCTTCCTCATGACCTTGAATTATGACTTTAAAGGCTTCTATTCTGTCACTCACTGGCAACCTTTTGTCTTAGAGACCTTTGACTTATCTACATCCACAGCTGCACCACTATACTCTTAAGTTGACAGGGTAAGCAAAGTACGATATCCTCTGCATTGTTTTTTCTTCAATACTCTTTCATTGGCCAGCAAAAGTTTGAGATTACTTGTCTAGTTATATGTTCTGTGAAAAGAGCTGAAATTCTTGCAAAAATTACACAATTAAATAGCCACACACAGCTAAATTATTGCTTAGTATTGTAGGAATTAGGAGTTCAAAAGTACCTGATTTGCATTATTTATAATTGCAACAGCCAGCTTATAATATTTTTTCTTGTGTCATACTTGACTTCTGAGGCTTTCAGAAGACCTTGATCACACTGAAAATAATCCCACCAAAGCTTTTTCTTTATAAATCTATGGATTTTAGATCAACTCTGAAGTGTAATTAACTTGGGAAAAAGCCCACCCACCTGATTGACAGTTCTTAGCTAGTACAGCAGAAAATCATTATATATGTCTTCTGATTCCTTTATTGTATCTGTGGCATTACTCAGGGCCTTAGAGCTGGACTCAATTCTCAGTAATTCAGCTTTCATTTCCCATCTTAGCTTGGCAAGTGCTCTGCCAAGTGCACTAATAAGACATTTTGTAGGTACAGACATGGGGTAAATCCCTCCTAACCTAAGTTTACTGACCCCAGTACTTTTACCTCTGGTGCAAAATTGCATCCAAGTAGAATGATCTGGTTGTGGGTTTTCATTACAATATCTTGGTGATGCATATTGCCCAGACCTACCTTCTCAATATTTTCTTAAAGATTGAACTTACTGTGACAGTGACAGTGATCTCTCAGGAATGCTAAACTTTAAGCCTGTGACAGCTGAAATCTATAGGGTTGCTCATGGGCATAAGTGCTTCTGCGGGATCATGGCCTCTGGGGGGGTGTTGGCAGGGGTACTTGATGGAGATTAATAGCAAGGAGGCCTAGAGGCCAAATTAATTTTCCTCATGGAGCATAGGAGGCAACATTGTAGCTTATATTTTTCTGTATGAAATGCTATTGAATAAAACAATTTGTGCTGCCAAAGCTCTAAATGCCTGTCAGAAAAGTAGCGTTACATTTATTTTTAGCCTGGTTTTCTAAGGAAATATGGCTTCTTTGAGCATGCTGTATGCATGAGTATGTGTGAAACAATATGTGTATAACTGCTTAAATATCTGATTTTGTCCCTCTCCCACCATAATGTTGAGCTGACTGGGCAATTTCAACCACATTTTTGACAGGAGGACAGAGGTCTCAAGGAAATTATTTTCTGCAGTGTGAAAATAGAAAGACAGGTAAAAACAAGAGACCCATTTAATTTCCTCCCATGAAAGAAAGGCTGTAGCATGGGCTCAGTGCTTATTAGACATCTGAGAGTGCACATTGTTCAAACTGATGGCATAAATCCACATGAAAGCAAGTTTCTTTCTTTCCGCTTGTCACAAATCTACTGTTTTTATTCACAGCTGTTGTTCTTTCCCTCTTCCAGGAATGATATGATCTTCTGGAGTCTTTCCTTACACTGCTTTAATAGGCCATACTTCTCCTTTAATAACAATTTGCATCCAAGAGTTGGAAGGTCCCTGTACAGGGCATTAAAAGGAGAACTACCAAATTTGGCTTGGCCATGAACCTGCTTGACAGATCATAAGTAAAGGACTTCTCTCTGTACCTCTGTTTCTCCTCTGCTGTGTTTAGAATATTGTCTCTTTAGAAAGAGGGAAACTCTTTACCCTGTAGACAGAGTAATACGGCTTTTCCTGATTTAGGTTCTCCATGTGTTCCCAAAATGAAAATTATGATGATCTGAGGACATTTTTCTATGTGGCCAAGGGATCCTTTTTTCTTTTTTTTTAAATTTGGGAGAATCGTTTATAATTTACACCTTTTGCCATTCCTGTTTGCTATACAGCTGGAAAGGTTTGACTTTGAAATATATGAATTTGAGATGGGAGTGCATCTTCCTTCTGCACTGAAGCAGTTTGCGCCCCAGCTCAGTGTAACTGATAGTGCAAAATGGTACAGTTAAAATTAAAACATGCCTCCAGCGAGTTCCAGTAGGATATAAACTTATCAAAATATGTACTCTGAAAGGCATCAGAGCACACAGCTTAAAGACCTTTGTTAGATTCTCAGTGATATTTAAGCATTCATTTTGAGATCTGCCTGCTGTTCTTCACTGCATTTTCCTGGTGGAACAGCCCCAAGAGTGGTCTTTACAGGGCTAAACTTATCAGCCTCTGCACACAGTAGTGAGCCTTCCCAGCAGCAGAGTGGATACCTTGTGCCTTCTAACGTAGCCCGCTAAAGCAGGATTTATGGAAAGAAACAGACTGAACCTCTTAAATCTGAACTACTACATGTGAACTGAGAATATAAAACAGAAGCAGCGACCCCCGAATGATTCTGTGTTCTAACATACATTATTTTTCTTCAGAGGTTGAATGGGAAAAGGTAAAAATAGAGATGCTTCAAATGAGAAAATGAGATGTCACTCTTGATATGAAAGCTAATATAAAATGGAATTTCTGTCTCACAAGAGATTGATATTTTGACACTTGCTCCTGAGTCAGGAAAAAAATAAAAATGAAATAGCAAAATTTTTCATAGGGATAAAAAGTTATATGAAAAAAGTGGAGTTTGGAAATGTCAAAATGTTTTGCTTCATTTCATGCTGATAATAATATTCTCACCATACTGTGCTGCTCTAGTCTATAGAAGTGGTAGTTCTACATCACTCACACATGCTTTCCTAAAGGCTTTCTTCCTGCTTATCTCGAGTTCCTCTGGGAGGAACATCAGTCTTTCATTTGGCTAAAATACCATGGGAACTGTTGTGCACAGCTGTGACTGATCAATGACTCAGATGCTAATATTTTCTTGATTTCCTGATCCCCAGGGGAACAAACAATTCTTCCAAAATAATTTTTCCTGGGGAAAATGCTCAGTCAGGTATTAGGGAAGACACAGAATAAACAGAATTTTCTTAACCAATCTTATTTATCTTGTGCAACTTTTCATAATAAGGCCACACTGCCTGTTTGTCCTCTTCCGAACAGTGGAAACATGATTCCTTTCTCATGGATCACGGGGGTATTTACACCCTCCAGCTGGGCTGTAGGACCTTTCTCTTGACATATTTGTTAATGAAGAAGAGTCATCACATGTGGTGTGACCTAGAGTGTGCTGAAAAACATAGCCCCTGCATGTTTGTTTGAACTTGCAGGTTGTTTTTCTTCAATTTGATTTGCAGTCTTCTGCAAACATTTCCTGTAAACACCTACATCAGTGAGCTTCCTTAGTAAAAAACAGCTAGGCAAATAAATAAATAAAGCAAATAAAGTATGTAAAACAATGAATTTACCTCAGATAGCCAGAGATGCTTAGGAAAAACAAAATTTCTGTTTGAGTCCTCCTAGACGATGCACAGGAAATTATCACACATAGCTTATATAGGCAACTGGCTTTTCAGAATTCAAACTGCTTCATGTTCTGTACAAATGGCCAGCACTGTATCAAGTGCCAGTCATTATTGTTTATACACCAGTGTCTTCTCTGAAAAAAAATGTGGGGTTTTTTTTTCCTCCACAAACTCCAAAGAACTCTGACACTGGCAAGATGATAATTTTATTCAGCACTCAGAAGACAATAATTTATCCCCTGTCCTACTCTTCTGGGTGAAAGTGTTTCCATTTAGGAGAGTGATGCGAGCTGATGAGAATGGGTGCTCTTAAAAACAAAATAGGAAAAGAAAAAAGTTTTTGTATAAAATCAGTAATAGAGAAAATAGCTAATTGTCAGAAGTAAAAAGTTTACCTGAACTGCTTCTCATGACCACTGTGTAAGCTGCATAACTGGTGACCTTAAATAAAATCTGCTTTGCAGTACAGTTTGATTGAATGTGTAGAAATAAGAATTTCCACGCCTTGGGTAAAAAGTAACATATATTACTACTTTATACAACACCTCTTATTTTGTGCATGATATTAAGGAAGGACCTCTGTATAGACCCTAAGGAGACATGGATAAACATTTTTTAGGATCAGGTTCTTAAAAAATATCCTGTGATAGTTTACTGTTAGCAGGTGCACAGAAATACAATGACATGATAGTTTGGGCACTTCAAATTATTGAAAGTAATTTTGAGCATCTGGCCCTAATCTTTCTCACCCAGCAGTTAATTTAATTAGAAGTAGACCTGTCATGATCTTTTTTATTGATTGGATTTTAAAGCATTTTAGCCGTAATTTTTTGTTCCTGTGGACTTACTCAGGCAATTGCAATGTAAGAATCAGAACTTATTTGCACATTGCTTGTTAAAATATTACTGCAATATCTTAGGCCAAGAGCTTGATCTAAGCCTTGGTTTATACATTTCTCCAAACACATCCTGGAAATCTGGCTTGTGAACAATGGCAAAATCCTGGTGACTCTGAGTATCCCACACACACTTGTAGTGCAATTGGATGACTACAAGTGCAAAATGAGCACCATTTTAAGAGGAACCTAATCTTGATGACAGCACATACAAAACCAAGGCCAGACATTACTAGCTAGACAGGTTTCTTAGTGAGGTCAGAGTCAGTATATGCTTCTCATATCTTAACCTTGTTGGTGCAATGTTTATTGTTGACTTATTTATTAGGGCTTATTTTTAATGCAATATAGAGTGCCTTTAGCTTCCATTGAAGTAAATACCACATCTCTGACTCCGGCAATTTTGTAATTTCACCTGTGTTCCTGCCTTGTGTTTTTACACGTATGTCTGTACTTCTTTAGTTCCTTTGGGGAAAGAACCATTTCAGATTTTCTTTGTAATTAGCATGTTTTTATTTCATTCATCCAGTCATAGGCCATTTCTCTATGTTACATTATCTGATTGAGTTTACTGTTCAATTTCCAGGCTTCTCTCTCTCTCAAAAAAAATATCTTCTTATCTCATTGTGGTTGAAATTCTGAGGAAAAAACAAAACAAAACCACACCACCTATTCCATAGGGAAATTAAAAATATATCATTTGATTGGGGTCTTTAGATCATTTGGGCTTTTTGTTTTCTGTGGAGATGGGCAAAATTTTGGTTTTATTAATGTTAAGACCTCTGCAAACAAAGTTTTGAAGTGCCACGTTCTTTACTGCATTGCCATCTTTCTCCCAAGAAGGGGGGATTTTTGCTATATTTTGTGCTAGATGTTAAACAAGTCATTATAAGCAATTGAACTCTTTTCAGGTTTTCTTAAGGGCAGCCTTCAATGAGACTGTACAGTGTTTTGATGGGGGTGTGTGCTATCTACCATCTTCCTGAGCCAAAAATTATGACTGAAAGCAGGTCAGTGTTTCCTGGACTATGTCCAGGTTAATGCAGTCCAGGAAAAGACTGAAAACTGCTAAGATATGAAGTACTGATGCTTCTTTAAACACCACTAGGTAGGTAGCTTTCAACCTTCAGTGCACACATTCAGCTGAACAGGACAAGTTTGTGTGGCAGATTCATGACTAGTGTAAGCACACATCATATTTCAGGTGGCAGTTAAATCCTTCTTGCCACATAAGCAAAATCATTATTATTTCCTACTTGTAGGGTGAAGAAGATGAACAATATATAGCAGTGTGAATTTACAAGTCCTGATCCATAAGTCATCCCTATGCTGAAGTTAACCTCTTCCGTTAGTCCTACCTTTTCTATCTTAATTTAGCAAGTCTTAGAGGAAGAGGAGTAGATATTACAAAGGGCTACATTGCCAGCTATAGTTGTACCCCTTTATAGGAAGTAACAGTTATTTTCATTTGGCTTTTGTCTGCATAAGATTTCAGTCTTTGGCACCTGAGTTAATTCCTTACACGTAATATTTGTTGTTCTTTATAAAAGACTGCTTTATAAAGCAGGAAGAGGGATTCTAATCTGAGAACAACTGTTAATTTATCTCTATTTTCAAATCTTTCTATGGAAACTAAACCAGAAATTAAAATATTTATGAAAGGCGGATTTGTTACTCTGATCATCCCTATGCTAGCCTGATTAATCCCAGTGATAATAGCTTAAAGAGGGGATTTTGATAGAATAAAGAATTAGAGTTACGTTAATGATTTCTTATCTGTTAACATTCAGTTCTAATTTACATTTAGTTATTTCATTAATATTAAAAAAAAAACAACAACAAAAAAACCCCCAAAACCACAAACTCAAAAAAACAAAACCAAACCCCAAAACAGCAACCCAGACAGGAGCACCTGTGATATGTACTGGCTGTACTGCAGGAAAAATAATTCCATTGGTGTCTTGAAAGATGATCTTAAAGTTGCCATAGTTTTGCATCCTGCAATCTGACTTGCATTCCTGCTTGTTCAAAGGTGCACTGATGTAGTGGGACATTGCAACTAAACTGAGCACCGCCCAGCGACAGACTTTCACCTGTAATTGGATGATTAAATCCAATTTTTTTTGAAAACCCTTTAGAAAGATGCCACCAGCTGGTCAGAGGACTCACTGCAGTCTAGAGGACATCTGGCTTGAAATCCCTGTTCTGTGCAACCCAGAACAAAGCTTTACATGCAGTTATTCCCCATCGAGACTGAGTGTCCTCGTCATCAACTGTAAAAAAGCATACTACTGCTGGGTATATTTTGAACGTTGTGTAATGAGGAAACTTTCCTTACAGACAGGGTCAAGAGATTAGTCTCTTCTATAACAATGGTGAGACACTGTTTCAAAACAAAAAGGGTGCTTTGTTGTTAGCCAAGAGTTCTCACTAAAAAAAGACAAGCCCAAACATCTTTTTAATCAATTCTAAGTCTGAGGTTTTGAAATTCCTGCTCATTTGATGAAGAAACTTCAATGGCAAATGGAACAAATCCAAGTTCTGCTAATTCTGTTATTATCTTCCTATTTGACAACAGTTACTATGGTTCACATTTAATTTTAGTTAGCTCACCTGCTCTACCTGGCAATGCCCTAGTATTGTGTACTTTCCATGGAGAATAAGGATACGCTCGTGCAGCCATTCTGTTCTAGATAGCTAGAGCACAAGGCAACTCTGCCATTTTTGTGAGGAAGGTGTAGAGGTCACCAATTCAGCCCTGGATGTCAGTGACAAAATACTTGGCATTTCACTGATGCCATTCATTCAAAGGCATTCTTTCTACTAGCTTTAATTAATTAATACTCCTTGCAGTTAGTCATTGTTAATCTTCTCTGTTAATGAATTAGCAATCATTATGAAGTGCAAAATCTTGCTGAATTATTACAAATTTTAAATGATTTTACATGGGAAAAGGAGCCTATATTTTAGTATAAACCATTCTTCTCTTTTCTGGTAAGCACAACGGACATTTCTCAAAGTGGCAAGATGGACACGCAGGGCAGGGAGACTCCCACAGGATCCCTGCATTATCTGCCTTCAAATCCCTGCTTAAAACTGTCTTTTATGACAGGGTCACAGTAGTTTGGCTGCTGCTCTGCTGCTTTCTGGCCAGCGCACTTGAGACTAGCTGTATATGTCTGCTTTGGTCTCTTTTACTTAGATTGTAAACCCTTTGGCATAGGGAAAAGCTTCTCTTCTGTGGGTTTTTTTTATAGTGTGTAGCACCACAGGCTTTGATCCAAGCCTGAGAACAAAGAAATTTTATGGCTTTGTGTAAGCTACAGGACCTAGGAGTGCTACCCAATGCTCCTGGGACTGGGTGAATACTTTGACGCATCCAAGCTCTGTCTTTTGCCAACATTTGAGGAATGTATCACCCCTGTGGGAGGGGAAACCAATTAGTCTGCAATGGCATGTTCTGGTCTAGATGATCAGAGGATTGGGATACTGGATATGTTGGAGGGTGTATCTACTTAGAATACCTTATGCAAAGGTCATCATTAAATTGTAATGATACCGTTGGAATTAAGTATTATTAAACACTCAGTGAAATGTAACTTTTTAAGACAACAAGCATCATTATAGAATGATGAAAAATAAAGAAAGGCAGCATTCATTTTGAATTAATTGTGTTATTTGATTTCATAAGAATTGCTTATATAAGAAACATAGTAATCTGAGTCTTAGAATGGAGAGCCATGTTCTTAGTACTAGTATATCTACATATTACACAATACCATAGTGAATAAACAGCACTTTGAAGAGACATAGCAAGAAAATGATAGTAACATATTAAAAACCCGCATGCATTGACTGCATCTGAAAGTGCAAGTCATCACTTTCAGCGGCATGGATTTCATCCAAAGCCCAGTGGACTGAATGGAAAGACTGTCATTGACTTTACTGAGTTCTGGGTCAGGTAATGTGGCTCGAAAACCTAGACCATTGATTTCAATTAAAAATGTGTGTCTTCTCTACTCCACAGATTCTTTAACAGGGGAAAAATAAAATCAATCAACCAGAGGGAAAAATGTATATTTGTTTTGAACTTGTGCTTTTTAATTCCCCCTGAGTATTTCTTGAAGTATTTTCTTTTTGTGTGTGTGTCAGACCTGGTACTTTCATAGACACAAGCCAGAAGAATGTTAAGCAGTTTAGAGAACATACAGGAAGACAAGTACATCCTTTCCATGACCCGTGCCCCTGTTGTGCTATAGTTTAAAAACAAACACAGTGAGAGCATCTTCCAACTGAAAGAGGATGCATCCAACATGTGCGTCTTACCTTAACAGGCTGGATCACCTTGTGCAGGGTATGAAATTGTTGGCTGAACCCCAGACTATCATCCTTGCTACCTCCTAGCATCTGAACTTGCCAACCCACAAAGGGATCATCAGGGAGAATATGTCCCTACCTTCTCCTCTCTCTCTGTATGTAAGAGCCCCATATCTTCTCTGCCCTGACTGGGGAGCCTGTTGTCCTGCAGGGAATGGAGACACCTTCCCAAATCTCCTGAGTGTTCTGGCAATTTACCCTCTCCATGGAGGCTCTGATACAAAGTCTGTGAGGGATTTTCCAGAGCTTTGAGCTGCGGTGAGCGGTAAAGCTACTTTGATAAGGTCTCAGACTTTCCTGCTGGAAATGCCAGAGTAGGACCCTGGTCTTTCCCTGCAGCTTGGCTAAGGAAGGAAGGAGATGGGAAGGATGTGGGACAGTTTCCCTACTCAGCCAACTGCCTGCTACCCCAGCAGCCAGCTGCAAAGCCCTGGCTGAACTGGAGTGCTTCTAGACAAGTGGAGAAGCAGGATTTAACCAGCTGAAGGAAATGGCTGAGGTGCTTAGGCCAATAAATGGGGTGTCAAGGTGGAAAGGTGGGTCTTAGGTTTTAGAGTGGGTATTACAAAACAAAATGGGGATGAGGGAGGAGAAAGGTTTACAGTCCATCTCACTGCTTTCTGCCTGTGCATCCAGAAAAACTATTGCCAGCAACCACAGGATTCATCCAAGAAAAAGCTTTTCTTTTGGATTTGTCTCAGCTTTTGACAAGGAACAACTGGATAGTTCTACTTTACAATGTGAGTTAATGAAGGGCATTTACCGTGCCCCTCTCTTTTTCCTATTGCACTTGCACAGACACAACAGACACTTACAGACCACTTTCTGTTTTCATTTCTTGTCAGATTTCCCATTTACACACTAGCTGTGCCTTTTTTTCATATTTCCGGCAGTGCTGGCAGTAAGAGAGCGGCTGATAGGCAGAGGAACATTAATAGCATGCGTTACAATAGCCTTACAGAAAGTGTGTGGCATTTGAATTGCAGTGGCTACAACGTGGTCTCGGTGGGCTAGGGACTGTATTTGTCCTTTCCTTCCTCCTCTAACAGCTCCTGCTGCATCCCTTGAGGTGCTGAGCAAATCACAATTTTAGGAATTGCTTTCCTATTGCTCCAGAATTGTTCCCTGGGCTTTGTACCGTGATGTGAACTCTAACGGAATTCAGAGGAGCGGAGGAAAGGAGTTAACCTTGAACCTCTCCTAAATGTCTTGCTCGTTTTCTAAGTGTACATTTTTCTGCTTCTCTTCCTAAAGGTTCTTCGTTTACAGTTACATAATTGATAGCTTAACCCTCTGTCCCCTCAGACCATTTTAAAATCCAATATAAATAACACCTCAGAAACAACCTCCTGTGGCCTTTTACTCTTGGCAGCAGAAACTGGGTGTGGGCTGCTTTTGCTTTACTTACTATGTGAAAATAGTTCTTTTGTTTTATAAACTGTTCTTAAAATCTCTAGCCATCCATTTAAGTGTGTAGCTTCCAATTCCCTAGACATGGGGTTCCTTTCAGCACTTCACGTTCCTTCTAAGATTTCATTTTCCATGAGAGGCATAGTGAGTAATCCTACAGTGGGAAAATGACATGGACTATTTTGGGGGGTTTTGCTTGCTTGTATCTTGGTTGTCTGATTAGCTTTTAAATGTATTTTGTTTGAGGGGGGACAGGGATGAGCTGTTGTGACCAAAGACAGTTAAAAATGATCCATAGGGGTTCAGTTGCTCTGGCTCATATCTGGATTTTTTTTTTCTATTTTACAACACTTGGGACTGTACTAGAACACTACAAAGAACGAACACTTTTACTAAAATATGGACAACACTATACAGACACTACAAAGCAAAAAATACTTTTATTAAAATAAAGGCAACACCATACATGGAATAAGCTTACTCATAATCCTTTAAAGGGCTTGCAGATCTGTAGAAGGGACAGGTCCTTGTCTCTGGAGGTCATGGTGAAAAGAAACATAGGCAGTTCGATAGGATCTCCAAGACACTGTACAACAAGGTAGATATATTAAGAGATACTTCACCATAGGAGGCTGAGGCACTGCAAAAGGTGTCAGAAGAGAACATGATCTTCTACAGAGCAAGCTGTTTAACACAGGGAGACAGCTGCAGAAGCCTGAGTGCCTGCGAAGGATGACTTAAGAAAGCAGAATATCCACCTTGTTTACTCTTTTTCACATTCTTCAGTTTGCTGGAGTTTGGTGCCGCTTTCCTCCCTGACCCACAATGCTCTGCAAAGCTTATTTGTGGCATTCCTTTGGCTTCAACAAAAATCCTATTTTCACTGCTTGGAAGATTTCATGCTTTGAGTCATTTCCCTCCCTTGCTCCACTGCTGCTGTCTTCTCCCCCTCTGTGCAGGGTAGTACATGAGTAGGTGAAACTGTTGATGAATTGTAGCAGAAGGTCAAAATGTAGGTATCACTAGTTTGTAAACTCTTGAACAGCATTTGATTGAACACTCCATGTATTCTTGTCCTGGATGTCATCAGAGAATTTGTAAAACCTTTCTTGCAGGCCTCTTCACACCACAATCATGGTTCGTATACTTGGATTTTTGGTAACCTCTTGAAATTAGTAGCAAATAAATTCATTAGGATCCCATGGGGGGGGGGGAAGCACTGATTTATGTATTCTCAATGAAGCCCTTTTAATATCACAACACAAGCTGTCTGGGATGTTATTAAATTAGATATACTGCAAAGCTCTGAGTCAGAGCTTCAACTTCAGCTTTGTAATGTGCCATGGTCTGTTAGCTTGGAAAGATGCTTTAGATTTCTTTTTGTGTGTTTTCTATATTCAAATCTGTCTTCACTTTCAAAGTCAGATTTTCCCCTTCTTATTCCCTGTTTCCATGAATCATTTTGGATACTTGCAAATCTATTGTATAAGCTCCACAACTGCAAGAGTTGTACCTAGTAGCTTAACCTTTCAAAGCCATTCTACAATCTTTGCTAACTGGAAAATACAATATTTGGCATAAAATACTGCTTTCAAACCAGGCTGAAAATCAGTCTTATTTATCAGTGTGCAGATAGTAACATGTTTTCAGCATGCATAAATGTGGAAAGGAAAGAGTAAAACTCCCAGAGCCTTCAGTGCCAAACTGTCATTTGGGAAAGAAGAGAACAGAGAAAAGATTGCTGTAACTTAATATATGCTGGATCTAGGCTGAATTTACTATTTGTTACACACTACACACATTTCATATAAGGAAATAAAAAGCATTATATACAGATTTCTTTGATATGCCATATTGCACAAGCATTCTTACCATCTTGCGTGTCCCAAGGGAAAAAGAGAAATTCAGTGAAGAACCAGAAAAAGAAACACCAAAAAGGAAAAATAAAAGCTGGGACTATGTATGTTTTTTGTACTCTGTTTATTCTTAAGATTTCAGTGAGAACTATTCTCTGTCTTCTTACAATGTATTCAGAGAGGAAATTCAGGAATTAAATATTCATTACTGCTTTTAATGATTAACCTGGGGTTTTTAGGGAAAAAAATCTATTCTTTTTTCATGAAATCCAGATCCTGGATTAGCTATAATGGGTGTCAAAATAATGAGTTTTCTGTGAATATATCTTAGACCAAGAAAAGCAATAGACTTACTTTGGTGTAGGCCTGTGATGATGTGGGGATTCTGACAATGTGCAGCCTACAAATTCCTGTAAGTACTGGAGGCACTATACCTGACAGACTGCCAACTCCATTGTGAAAGCAGGGCTCACTTAGCTTCTCTGGTGTCTGTTATGAGGCACAGGACTTAGGCACTGGCACCAGGCAGTTTTGTATCTGGCATGAGGCTGGCCACAAACAATGTTTAAAATCTGTTTATCATCCATTTAGGTGCAATACCATTGAGTAAATATCAGTTGGTTGCCAAAGTCAGGAGGCAGATTCTCCTTTTATTTTTTTCCCCTCCTTTTGTTGTTGTTGTTGTTGTTGTTGTTGTTGCTTTTAGTCTGAGGTTGAATTTTAAGAGACTAGCTTGTCTGTATCCTATGGAGAAGATGTGGAAAAGTGGAACATGAAGCTCCTGAAAGTTAGTTTTCTGCTAGAAGACCAAAGAAGCCTTAGGAGAAGTGGGGATATTTTTGAATTATTCTTTCCAAGCCAGTTAATTTTTTTACTGGTTAAAGTCTAGACATGATGTTTTCTGAAGCTTTTAACAAAATCTTCAAGTGTCATGCATCCTTGAGACAGCAAACTGTGAACTCATAATTCTTCATGGCATTTTCCTCCCTTGCGTCTGTCTGATTCCCCACAGTGCAACTTTGTGAAGGACTGTCCTTAACGCACTAAGAAGTCTGAAGACCTCCTCACTTGCCTTAGATTTTGATGGTCCATACCCAAGAAAAGGCAAGTGGCAAAGACCCTTGGCCAAGAAAACAAACTGGGAAAGACCTAGGGAAGTCAGGCAAACGCAGATACTATAATGGTGAACGTGTAGCATGAGGAGAGACAAGAAGATCTGTTCTGTAGAAACACTATGCTTGGCAAAACATTGTTACTCTGAAGGCCTGTAAAATGGTATGAATAATAAAATTTGAAGACATTTTTTTACTATTTTTAATAACATTAGGGTATTACTTATGAAAAAACTTTACAGTAACCAAAGGCTTGTCCATTAACTTCCTGTGTGCTGAACACTATTTATACAGGCTGCCAGCTCTAAACACACTTGTCGTGGTTTAAACCCATCAGGCAACTAAGCACCACACAGCTGCTCACTCACTCCCTCACAGTGGGATGGGGGGGAGAATCGGAAAGGTAAATGTGAGAAAACTCATGGATTGAGATAAAGACAGTTTAATAAGTAAAGCAAAAGCTGTGCATGCAAGTAAAGCAAAACAAGGAATTCATTCACTACTTCCCCTCAGCAGGCAGGTGTTCAGCCATCTCCAGGAAAGCAGGGCTCCCTCACGTGTAATGGTTACTTGGGAAGACAAACACCATCACTCCAAGCATCCCCCACTTCCTTCTTCCCCACAGCTGTATATGCTGAGCATGATGTCCTATGGTGTGGGATATCCCTTTGGTCGGTTGGGGTCAGCTGTCCCAGCTGTGTCCCCTCCCAACTTCTTGTGCCCCCTCAGCCGCTCGCTGGTGGGGTGGGGTGAGAAGCAGAAAAGGCCTTGGCTCTGTGTAAGCGCTGCTCAGCAGTAACAAAAACATCTCGGCGTTATGAACACTGTTTTCAGCACAAATCCAAAACATAGCCTCATCCTAGCTACTGTGAAGAAAATTAACTCTACCCCAGCCAAAAGCAGCACAACACTTCAGGATGTAGAATTAGCTGTGGACCAGAAGGACAAATCATCCAGCTGCAGGCATACCAGTAAACTGTGTTTTGTACCAATGTTAGAAAAATATCCCCTGTGACAGAACCAAACTGTACCAGTAAAAATACTGTTTTACCATTGTATCCTTGACTATTGCCAACTAAACTGTGCTTGTCCAATATCATATCTATTCAGCTGGCTGACTGCAAAGCTTTGTTTACACACATCTTTCATGTCTACTTGATTTTGAAAAGACTCAATGAGTGTCAAGGGATGTCCTGAGAATACAAAACTAAGCAACGAGCTGATAAATTAATATGAGCTTTCCACAGAGTTACCAAGATCTCCCTGCTACCTTCGGACATTTTAGTGGATATCTGTGGATTTTGGTTTGGGTCAATAAAAAATAGGATGCTCTGCTTCCAAGGCATATCAGGCCTCATGTTTTCCTTGCTCTACTATAAGGGTTCAAGGGTTAATATTATGCCATTAATTTGATGGAATAGTAGTAGTGCTAAGCAGTTGAACTGAGAGGAGACTTGTGCTAAAAACACCGGTCCCTCCCCAAAGACTGGGGACTCGTTAAAAATACCCAACCCATAGAAAGACCTGAAGATGGGTTGGGTGCCTTTCACAAGTTTCCCTACAGCTAATGTTCCTGGGAGGTGTTGGCATGCAAGTTTGTAGAACAAGAACATGATTACTGATAATTAACCACTTCTTCTATACAATAAGGCATGGCAACTGGAAAACATTCTCTTTTGAATCGTACTAAGTATAGAGTTCATGTTCTTTAATGAGGCAACTTTGGGAGTCTGACTGGTTGTAATGCTATGCTGATGCCTTGCTGTTCTAGCTGCTCTGTTTATAAAGACATATGGCTAGACCACACAGCGAGCCCAGTTAGACAAACGTAAATCCCGTGTGATTCTATTGATTTCATGACATTATTTACTGTACTCCAGATTTACACCAAATGACTGAAAAACCCTTCTTTTAAGGACTGAAGATAATATTTCAGCTGAAGTAGAAACTATGCAAGCTTTTGATTTATTTATTTTGCCATATGGAATAGTAAAACAAAAAATATAAAGATCTGTCACTGTTTTACCCAATAGATTCATGTTTAAAATTCACTCTACAGTAAGATGTTAGGAACTGTGATTCTTCTTTCTCAGACTCAATTTTTACACCAGAGTTGTCCCAATATTTCAAATGAATTTACTCCAAATTTATCATGTGGGAAAAGCAGTGAAGAATTTGGTCTGGAAACTCAATGTTTCAAGCCAAAGAAAGAAGAAATGCTTTGTGCCCTTCATGATACTTTGATATTGATAGATTATTTTTTTTCTCAAGGCTAAATAGCATATGCAGAGGCAATAAGAGCTTTTAAAATTTTGAGTGAAACTCATTTTAGATCTTTCCACTACATAACTTCATGCAATTGGTGTGATGGTTTATATAGTCACAGGCTGTAGTTTCAAAAGGAATAAAAAGCAAAAAACCTGTTAAAATAACTTTAAAGTTGAGACTGAATGCTTCCAAGCAACTAAATACACTGCAATGCAGCCCTTATTTAACCTTCATGCTGTCTAACACCACCATGCTGAGGGATCAGCTTCCTTAGGGAACATTGGGGGAAAAAAACAAACCAAAACAAAACAGGAAGAGGGAAAAGAGATTTCATTCTGGTAAAAATAAAATAATTTAAATAAATAAGTAATATTTTATTAAAAACCAAAAAAGTCTGTCTTTCTCCTAAAAGTTGTTATTAGAATACCAAAAATCACCTTTAAGTAAAATTCTAAGTTATTTATTCAGAACACTGAGGACCTCTTATTGAAAATTATTTCTTATCAAGAAATTACTATTTTTCTACTTAAAATTAAAAAGAGAACTAAAAAGTAAAGTCAAGACCAAAAGCAATTATAAATGAATTCCTTTTTGAAACAAAAATAGGAGTAATTTTCCAACTAGCTCTAATCCCAAAGGAGATACCAGATGAACCTCTTTCAGTTTTACTAATGATTTTTGTGATTCTGATTTATAGTCAACCTTTTATAGACTGATCCATAGTACCACCATTTTAACTTCAGAAAAACATGACTTATAAGTAAGAAATTAGGATGTCATGTAAGAATTGGCATTGACTACCAAGAGGGATGGGAAAGATACCAGTAAGTGAAATTGAATGTCATGATTTGGGTCTTTATTCCACCCCTAACTGTGCTTATTATTTGAGTGCTTCTGGATATAAACCTAGTTTTTCAGAGAACAGAAGTCCGACTAGGGGAAATGTATTGTCATTCCTGGTAATTCAGACTCTCCTTAGCAAAGCAGAGTGCTTCTGAGGAAAGAAGTCAGGTGCTTTAAAAGGAAAATCGATATATTGTCAGGACTTGTTGCTTTTGCTTCCCCTGAAACTTACAGTGCCTTGCTTTCTACCCATTTTTCTTATACCTGGGAAGTATGGTAGGGCATTTTCATTAGGTGTGAATACAACTTACTTAAAACTTCTACCCAAGCTAAAGGTCTTTAGTGACTGGCAAGCTCAGTTGCTTTTAAGAATTGCTTCTTTGCCTATTTAAGGAAAAATGATCTAAATTTTCCACAGCACTTTAAGCAGCAGGTCTTTGCTAACCTCAGTTATTTTTGCCTGAGACAAGTTAGGAGAGTTCACATGAGTGGTTCAGCAGGCAGAGGTGAGAAGAGTGAAAAGCTGTGCCACACAGCTGGAGGGAGGTGAGGTCAGTAATTTGTTCAGCTGGCAGAAAGACAGTGGGAAAGGATGCGTGAGCAGACCTGCAACACTCAAGGAGGACAACTAGAAGGCTGGATGTGAAGCACTTTGGGATTCAAAGCATCATTGATGGCAGCTGCTGTTAGAAAGGCACTAGGGTGCACTGGCACCAGTGTAGCAGCACCCACTTGGGTGCAGCCTTGTTTGGGAATGGGCTTTGATTTTTGTTGGGAAGGGGGCTGAAGACCCCTACTGCGGTAGTCCTGAATGGCCATTCCCATAGTCTTATCCCATGTGATTCTCCAAGAAAAGTGAGGCACGTTTTTCTGTAAACAGGACAAAGCCAGTTTGCATGCACCTTGTGAGACCATCTTTTCTTTTTGTCTTTTGGTTTCCAAGTTTTGGCCCTTCATTCTGAAGCTGCTGCTGGAAAGTTTTCTCCACAGTTCTGCTCAGTGGTGTGGTTTATTGAGGACTCTACAGTGTAACCTATATCAAACATCTACACTTCAACAATTTTTTAGAAGTACTACCTTTTTTTTCCTTCAAAATATGTATTTGGGGACACGTTAGAAGTGCTTATAATCCACGAAGTTTCATGATTTTAAATACTATATATTGCAGGCAGAAGTATAAGAAATATTTATACATGTTTCTTGTGGTGTGAGAGACAAAAAAAATCTGATTCCAAGTGTTTACCAACAGCATGTTAATTGCAGGCTGTTCATGTACTTGTAAGGTCTTGTTTAATCAGGGTTAGTTAATCCTAAATTAAATACAATCAAGAAAATATTAAATTGCTTAAGGTTTAGCTTCCCATCTCCTTCATTTACATAAAACTAGCAGAGTAATGTTTAGTCATTATGCAGCATCTGATCTGAAGGAGGGGGAATTCAGCTGATACTGTGCCTTTTAAAGTTTTACTGTCACATTCAAGTTTATTAATTTTTAGCCTACTTAGGGCATATTTATATGGAGTCGTAAGATAACTCTGTCCTGTTAACAAATTAATCAAGCACTAAATATGCCTTAATGAAGGATCCACAGAGAGTATATGTGAAAGCTTACTAGGGGCATAAGGTTTGTGTAACAGAGATACAGACTCCGAGCAAGTGAGGACCATGTTATCATTTTGCTGCATGCCTGTCTGCCTGGTATACCATGGGTGAGTAACACCCAGGGAAATGGGTGAGCAGCTGCAGGTTCACCAGTGCCCCCTGCATGCTGGGGAGAGTGGAGAATGAATGAGTCGAGTCAAGACACTGGTGGAGCCCAAGGCTCCAGTAAAAAGGCAGCAGAGCTTCCTGGTTTGGAAGACAAAATAAAAATAATAACCCCCCCCCCCAAGGAATCATCTAGCAGATATGACTTCTTTGTTTTGTAGGACAGAAAGTGAGATTAAAGTATGACCGAGTGTCACAGTTTGGTCCATCATTACATTTCTGAAATGGTTAAAAGTCATTGGGGCAAATTCAAAGACAATATGGTCTAAAATAATGAAGGATCTTAAGTAGAAATTTAAAAAATTCAAGCACCTAGTGTATGTTTAAAAAGATGAATTCTTCATGTATGTTAATATTTTTACCCCAGGGATTAAATATGTCAGGAAAATGAAGGTAATTACTTCACTGTCTTTTGGCCATTCTAGCCTCAGACCTATTTATTTTGTGTATCATCTAAGCTGTTCTTTGAAAAGTCTTTCACACACCTCACTTTGGCATGATTGAGCATACTGACTCAGAAAGGGACACAAGATCAATGTCTGAGCAGTATTAACAAATTAAATAGAGGCACTTACATTGTCCTGGTATCTTGAGACCACTTCAAGTTTAAGTTATACTGGGATTAGCACAGTGAAAGAAAAATGGAGATAATATCTCAAAAGAACATATGTGTGAACTCTTACCATACATTTGTTCTTAATCCCATAGACTGTTACCAAAATGTTGACATGGACTTTTTTGTGCATGATACAAATCAAATCATACAAAATATGAAACCAATTTCAACAAAACCAAAGTAAACCACAGTATTATGCAACTCACTGAAGTAAATCAGGAATCTAAAGTAAATCTGAATTGTTTTAGTCAAATTATGAATTTTTATTTCTTTTTTATTAAATAATTGTAAAAGAGAAATTTGCCATCATTCACTAACAGTGGAAAAAGACTAGCAGTATTTCCTGTTTACTTAACGTTTAAGAAATAGTGAAAGACTTTGATGTATAAAAAAAGCAGCTAAGAAGGATATGGATTAATATCAGGAGGTACCAGACATACCTGTGTGTACATGAGTGCTAATGCATGCACATATATATATATTAATGGCATTTTCCATATATCAAAAATACAAGGTCTATCAAAATTAAAGTTAGAAAAATTTAAATTAAGAAGTCTTTTTAAGTAATGAAAGTGATTAACTTAGGGATAATGGCTGTTCTTCACCAGTAGCAATCTCTAAAAATCAAGATCAGGTATCTTAGTTTTCATGCGAGAATTTAATTCAAATAATAATTAATTTGGTGTAGTATTGTGACTGGGTTTTCAGGAAAATCAGCTTAGATGACTGCAGTGGTTTCTTCTGGCCTTAGATTCTATGAGTAGCATTCACTGAATAATGAAAAGTCACAGGATTTCTTCAGCATTTTCTCCAAATTTTAGGCAGACTTGCATTGCTTTCACACACACACACACTGTAATCATTTGCCAAACAATTACTGTGACATGGCACATAGAGCACTATGATTGAGTTTCACGGCAGCCAGCAACCGAAGATGCCTTTCACTCAGTAGCAGAGTGTGGTAACATATAAGCAATACTTACAAGAGGGAGTGTTATAACTTCCTATGCTATTAACTATAGCTCATTCATACCTAGACTATTGTCAGAAATCAATGATACTAGTATCACGCGGAAGCTGTATATTGATATTCATTTTCCTCTGGAATATGGCTATATTTTATACCCCTTTCATCTTAGGCAACCAGCTCCTTTGGTTGTGTAACTCAATACAGTTTCAGTGAAACTGCAGAGTGATAGATGTATATTTATACTTATATACACATAGGCACACATACACAACCATATTTTTTTTACCTTGGACTAGATTTTGTCCTATAAAACTTTTGTAAAGTAATGCTATACACAGTATAGCAGAATGTCTGAAGGTGTAATTTGTATTGTTAACTGTTTCTGGTCATATTGTATTATACAGTCACTACAGTTTCTCTGACCAGCATTTTTAATATTTTTTTTCAAGGCTCTCTGTTCCCTGAGAGAAGAATTTTGCACCCAATTGGCTTTTTAAGAATAAGAGTTGATGACAAAAGGTCTGGTAAAATGCCAATGTGCTCTTCATAAACTTTCCATCATTCACCTTTTTCCTTTTTTTATTGCCTTTTCACTTCTCACTTGTCTTTTCCCAATTCACAGCTCTTTGTTTTTCTCTTGATAACTGGGGTTTTCCAGCCAACACCCAATCCACTTAACAGATGGCTGGCAGGCAGAAACCAGATGTGTAGTGAATCCTTGTCCAGAATTATGACTTTGGCTCAGTTGCATCCATGGCTTTTCTAGGCAAGGGTCCCAGATTTCAAGAACCCTG
The DNA here is from genome assembly GCF_947461875.1 of Haliaeetus albicilla. NCBI lineage: Eukaryota > Metazoa > Chordata > Aves > Accipitriformes > Accipitridae > Haliaeetus > Haliaeetus albicilla. The sequence goes on from NC_091486.1 coordinate 15,636,934, forward strand.
CCTTCATCCTCTCTTGGCTTCAAGTACGTTGTACCAGAGGGATTGACACAGAAAACAGGCTAATAGTGACTGATACAGCATATGCAGAAAGACTTCAAATGGAGAAAAGGGCAGTCTCCCATACATCTCAAGCAGAGTCAGGATTCTCTTTAAACATCCTTAGTCTGTGTTAGATCTAAAGTTTCAGAAGCAATAACAACATTCAGAAGTGTCCAAGCTGGTGAACTGGGTGGCCCTCACCAAACTTTTGCTGGAACATGCCCGTGACCTTGAATGCTTGCTATATATATAGCATGCATATATAGCATACATATATATGCTATAAAAGATGTCTAGTTAGTGTCAGAAAATTTTTCGTTTCTTAAAGCTGATGTGGAAAAAGCCCTCCCCATGGTTCCCTGCTCTGTCCGATGAGTGTAAATGAACAGGAAAACGGACACAGCTGTTAGTGTCTAAAAACAAGTTCATGTAATATAGAGCAGTTTGCACACCCTCCTTGTGGACCAGAGGAATATTTTTATTTTTTTTTTGGCAAATGATCCCAACTAGTGTAAGTGCTTTCTGCAGCTGATACAGATAATTAGGAACCATTGCCTGGTGGAAACTGAGTGCAAATAGATTAAATGAAGTTGCTCTGGAGTGCTTGTTATGATGAGACAACAATCCTGAAAGACTTGAGACTGAATTTTTTTTGAATGTAAAAGTTAATTTTTATATTTAACATCACAGCTGTCATGACCATATAAACCACTTATTATAAATAATTTTTTATGTATTTTCAGGCATCTTTAAGAAGTCTTAGATGGTTAGTTAGGAATTATATTTGTGGGAACTGCCTAATTTTGCATGAATATACAATTTTCCTGGCCTTTGTCTTTGTTACAAAATGTCCTCCAGAAAATGTGATTTAATTAATCTCTGTTCATGTCTAAGTGCATCATAGTTCTCATATCATAGTGAAAGATGCCCCTCTCTGTTGCCTTTGGTCATAACTGAATAATGAAGTCTCTGACACCTCAAGGATGGAAACCGTGGAAGTCTGGATCTGAATTTGGCAAAGCAAGATCTGAAACCTGTCAACTACTATAGTGGTCATTGCAAGCTGGTGATCACCTAGTATAAAAGACAACAGCAAACTATTGCACTAAATCAAATGCAAAAGGAAGCAGAAAGAAAAAGTAATTTCTTTCATGGAATAAATCAGAGCAGCTTCATTCTCTTCATTAAAGCAGTATCATTCTAAAGGAAGTAGATCCAGTCTGGTGAATGGAAAAATCTCTAATGTGCTCCTGGCTTCTAACCAGGCTTTGCCCTGACTGGTAACTTACTGACTCACAGACAGATTTGTCATGCTTACCTAGCAGAGCGAGAAGGGCCCTAATAAGATAAGTTGAAACTGGTGGATTTCATAAACTCGTTCATCAATGCACAGATGGTTCACTACAATAAAATATCTACTTTACATCTGCTGTAATGATTTGAAGATATTCTCTCTTTTCATCTGTGACTGGAGGAGCTGGTCATGGTGTGCTGTACTTTTCTCATCTGCCCTGTCTTCCATTTCAACATATCCTAATAACATCCTGCTTCTTGATTTTATCACCATTCCTAACAGTTTCTAGGCCCCTTGCATGAGCAGGACACTCACCACTAACTTCCAAATGGTGTCCTGTTAAGTACATTATGCGATATGACACATCCCCTTTAGCTATACAGGACTTCAGCGCAGATCAGAGAAGTTGACAGGTTAGAACCCAAGTAATCCACAGTCTGGGAGAGTGTAATGGATGTACAAGAGGGGACTATGCATTTTTCCAGCTTTCAGGATTCAAAACGTGCCCATCAGCAGTTAAACCTTTTTGACAGAGCAGAACATGATGCCTTCCTATGAATCTTAATGGATTGCATTTGCTCCACAGCAGTGTTTATAGCGAGCATGATTTTATACATGATTTGTTAATTAAGCAAATTACTGTTAACAGCTTTCTCAAAACCCCATTACCTTTATATCAATTGACTTTTTACAAATTAACATGATTAATTTAAAAAGCATGAAAAATGAGGAACAAGGCTAAGAATATAAGGATGAAACTTGAGGTCACTCTTTCTGGATGTTGAAACAGTTTCTTATATGAAATTTTCATTAACTTTACACAACAAAAGGAAAAAAATACTGAGAGAGAGAAAAATAGATGACTGTGAACTTACAGTCAGCTTTCAGTTGGCTTTAAAATCACCTCAGAAAATTTGTTAAAAAGCCGAAGATTTTTAAAGAGTAAAAAAAAAAAAAACAAACCACCAAAAACCCCCAAATCACCATGACTACCACAAAAAAAAAAAAAAAAATCAATGCACAAACAATGATTATGGGTTCTATTGGGAAATTCAAAAGTTTACTGGATGAAACTCAGAGCAGCCTGATCTGGCTTTTAACTTGGCCCTGCTTTGAGCAGGGCAGGTAGACCAGATGATTTCCATAGATCCCTTCTAGCCCTATTCTATGAATCTAAGCATCTGTATTCTCAATGATGAGGGTTAACCTTGGGAACACACATACAAATTCCATTGCTTCAGTTTGGTAAGGGAGGATTCACTCCTCAGGCACAAGTCAGTAGGCTGGAAAAGGGGAACTAGCCAAGATTCTGTGATTTCAGCTGGAGGAAATAAAGGAAAGAATGGGGAGGTTTTACCTGATAATATTATATTTATAGACCAGCAGCTAGCGACCTCTCTGTGTCAGCTGCTGTACACGTTTGTAATGTGAGAAGATCTCTGCCTTGAAGAGTTTACAATTTAAGTAGATGAACCAGAAAGGAAAGGAACAATGTCTGTATTGTTCAGATAAATAAAGTGAATTAACTTCAGGTTAACCAGGGAGTCTGAGTTTAGTTGTCAGAATCCATGTCCATCATTTGAAACATGAGACCATCTTTCCACTTCAAGTTTCATCAATCAAGTGTATAAGCAATACTAGAAAAAACATAGTTCATCTGTACTTTTTCAGTACATTTCCTTTTTCCATTTGACCTTGTGTTCATTCAGTTTTCCACATCCTTTCTTATAATTATCTAGACAACATCCTGTTGTTAGTGTGGGTATCTCTGGCAGTCATAGAGGAAGGGAAAAATGTATATAATAGAAAATAGGTCCTTGTCAAAAACTAGCTTGGGGACTCTGGAACCAGCACAGATCCTGAAACTCCTTTTAACTTTGATTTTTTGCTGACAATGTTTTGCTATGCATATGTAGAAAGAACTGTAAAATTTCAGTCTACTCTGTGTGTTTATTTCTCATTTTATTTTTACAATGTATTACAGACCAGTTATAGTAGTAAAATTCAGTACTGCAGGTCTGTATGTACTTGCTGACCCACTTTTCCTTATGATAGAAATGTCTTGTCAGCTGAAGCTTTTCTATATCTTTAAGAAGTCAGACAGTTAATGACTTTGATGGGATATTGTACATATTCTGAACACCCATAGGACTTTTTACTTTCAGATTCCAGAGGCAAGTATTGACCTTTTAACAGCATGTCAGTCCCACGTATCCCTTGGGACTTTGGGGATATCCCCAGATTATTGTTAGCAAAGAACATAATATGATGTAGCTAACAAGTAGCCTAGTCCTCTTTGGGTCAACTAAAATAGTGACAATAGAGTATTAAACAAATGAATAAATGAAATACAGGCGTTCCTGACTTTGCCAGTCTCAGCTGCAGATGGCTTTAATTCTCCTTCCTATTTCTAGATGCCTTCATTATGGCAGTATTCATGATTATGTCCTTTTCTGAATTACAAAAAGATATCAGATGGAGTAAAGCCGCTCAGTCACATTTGTGGTCATATTCCTATTTTTACCATTGTCCTTCCTTCTGTCAGAAGAGCATTAGCAGTTTGCACTCATAGTTCCTGCAAAGGTCCTGATACCTCTAGTCTTGCAAAGCAGAAATCTCATTTCCCTAGTAAGAATTCTTACGTGATTCATCTCATGAGTATGTGGTCAAGATTTTGTCCTTTATCTTGGAGTACATAGTCTCTTGTATAATTACTATGGATTGTGCCTACAATGAGTTCCCAAGTTTCAGTACTAATCAGAATAACATGGTAGCGCTTAGAAGTGACCCTGGGAGCCATATCTCATTAATTTTTGTGGTTGGTTGCATCTCCTTAAATCAGTGAAAATTCAGTTCTTACCAAATGAGCTGAGGCAGGGACTCTGTTATTGTTCTGCGTTTATAAATTCTTGACCACCGACTATGGTTTGCAATGAAAAGATCATTCATATCAATACTCACATGGCTACAGGAAGAAAAAGTTTCATCATATACTAGAATACACTTATTTTAACAGAGAGCTGACCGTGTCATCTAAGATGTATTATCATTGTCATATTGTAATGCAGAGAGGTGAAAATGACCCCTAAAGTATTTCAAGTACTTCTTTATTTTTTAAAAAGCTAGTAGTCTGACAGAGATGTGTATTGTGTTAAAGAGAAGGTATCTTGCCTTTGAATAACTATGGAAGTGGAAGAGCTGAGGTTGGATATTAATTTTCATTGTTTAATTTAGAAGGCTTCAGTGTATGTTCAAACACCCATTCAAACCTCTATCCCACCATATAATATTTGACTGAAGCTCCTACTGGGAAGTATCAGCACTATGGCAGCTTCTATTGAGATCCTACTCACAGTTACGGTGCTAGTAAAACAGAGCTGTATAAATGCAGTAAATTTTCATTTAAGTGTCTATAGGTCAAATCATGTAGAGGAGAGCACAAGCCGAATAATCAAGTTGGTATCTAAGGTGAGACTAAAGGAAGAGATCGAGTACAGTATTCAGCCCCTCTGTGGTACATTGCACAGATCCCTGCTTGCAATGCAACTAGAAGGGCTTTAAATTTCCTCTGAAGTAATCCTTTAAAAACAAAGCAATGCAGCGAAAGGAGCAGTTGTTTGTAAGCACTGATACAATCTTATTCAAAGACAAATATAAAATAGAAGAAATACGGACATAATACAGACCAAATGAAACCTTTAGTTGTTCTGATTTCTTTGCTGTCATTGAAAATGCAGTTAATCCATTGCCTTCCTAAGGACTCCTGTGGTGTACGTCTAATCATCATTTTCTGACAGAAACCTGTTCTTTTCAAAAAATGCCTTTGACTCACCCCCATTGTCATTTTTGTTTGACAACGTGGATGAAACACACCATTTCTCTTCCTCGTTTTTGTTCCCCCACCAGAGGAGGGTGTCTGTGTTTGCTTAGCATTAAACCCTCTATAGCCTCAAGAAATGGAGAGAATTAGTTCATACTGAGCATTGTGCTACTGCAAGGTGACTGAGTCTCAGGACCTAACCTAGCTCATTTAAAGCAACCTCAAGTGTATTCACACAACACTGCAGACTGCAGTATAGGCATATCCTGAGTAAAGTACCAAGAAAGATTTAAAGAGTTTCTTCATATGTTATGTCTTGTGAGTTATAAAATGAAAAGAAAAAGGGGGGATCCAGGGCAAAGATGTGTTTCTGGGAATTTCAGCCAGCAGTGTGTCAGTGAAGTTTTATTTTGTTATTCATGTCTCTTCATTTCAAATAGTAAATCATGCTCCGAAGCAACGGGCCTTTAAAGGACTTGGCCACGGTGCTTGCTTCTTTTTCCCTATGTTGATGGAACAGCCCCTCCAGTTTAAATACTATCTCCTGATCATGCAAATCCAGGGAGATCAAAAGGACAGCAGAACTGAAATACATACTGCTGCCTCCAGCCAGATTTTGATGGCACTAGCTGTAGGGAAAATATCTTCTTTCAGAAAAGCCATCATTGCATGTGACCACAGAAGAGTGACCCCAGATTTCTATCAGTGTAGCTAAAAGCAGTTTGTCCCACTATGGATATCATCCATATGAGCCAAAATCGTAGTCATTTAGGTGTCTCATAGGTTGAATAGGTCCCCAGAAGGAGTTTTGGGTTTCTTTTCAGTTGCCCAGTTGATTTTACAGGGAGCATGGTCCATGACTGTTTATGAGAATCCGACTAGGTGCTTGTGTCCATTTCTAGGTACCTAAACAATTTTTTAAATATGTCTTTCTCAGTCTTGCTAGGGGAGTTTTAAGAGCTTATTTCCCTTTTTTCCTATTTGTCTCCCATCTAAAAGCTCCAGAGAATTAAGGCAGGAAGTACTTCTTGACAAGTTATTGTTGCTTTTGTTGTAAACAGTTGCCACAGAACTGGCCAAGGACATCCACAGGGCTTCAGGGACAAGTGCCTGGAGAACTATAGGAAAGGGGATTTCTGTGGGCCCCAGCAGAAAAAAGTAGATGTTTGTTCCAAGATTGTGCTTTTGTCTTCAGTCTTACATTAAGGAAAATGCATAGTGGTCTTGGTGTATAAATCTTATTGGCATGGCTGAGCCCAGAGTCTGTTTTCTGATATGTTTTTTTCCGAGAGTAGCTTCCAGGGAAACAAAGAGACAAAGCACAAAACCCTCTTGTGCACTACAAATTATTACAAGGTAAGGGGAAATGAAAACAAAATGAACTCTTGTTCCAGTTACTAGCTTTTAAGCCAGTATTTCCCTTTTGGCTCACTTTGTTGCTGATCAACAGGCAGAGTTATGGAAATAATGCAGGATTGTAATGCCAGGTCTTTGGGACTGTGATTTGGATGGCAGGGCAAAGTTATTAACAAGCCCTAACACAGATCCCGATCTTGAACACCAAATCAAATGCCAGGATGGCCCTCAAAGGCTGAGTGGAAGAGCAGATGAGAGAGAAGCATGTTGTGCAGCTGATCTCAACAAATTGGGACTATGACACAGTTAGTAGACAATTGTCTTTTGACAGGTGAGTAAAGGAGAGGTACAACTGCTTAAAAGCCAAATTATTTTAGGAGCTCTTCAGAAACAGCCTTCCAAATACAGAACACCAACAGCTATATTGAGCTAAATAGGTAAATACAGCAGTGTCAGTTACTCTGCTTTTTATAATGTTTTGACTATTACTTGGTGGATAAGCAGTAAAGAGATTTGGGTTCCATGTTAGGGCTTATGAAAGATTCCTACATCACCGTGGAAAGTCACTGAGGACACATTTTTAAGATTCTGATTTTTTTAGGTGCCTCCATTGTGGAAGCTGAATCCAATCAATTGAATCTAGAAACAAGGGACCAAAATTATCTAACTATTTTGAAGGCCTTGACCTTAGCCTCCCTGCTCTATAGTTTTTCCAAATATGACATTTCTGTTTTTCCCAGAGTTGGTCTGCAAACAATATAGCTGGCATTCAGAAGGAAGCTAGGCCATAGATGAAACTATAAATCTGCGTTTGGAAACACCAAGACTGGAGTACATCTCATTGTTTTGCTTTTGCTGTAATATTTTTGTTATTACTAGTGCATTTCTGTCTACTGAGTTCCAAAATTATTTCACCGACATCCTGTGCTAACCATTAGGGGTGGGTAAAACTTTTCAGCCACATTAATGAAAAAATGTTCATCTAAACCTGAATCTGAGCCAACTATGGGAGACAGTCAGCAGGAATGTTTTATCCTGAGCTCTTGCCAGGGCTATAAGGTAGGAAGCACAGCCAACAATTGTCCCCTTTTGCTTCTACCCCTGAGTCCTTTCCTGACATCAGACATACAGAGCTTTATGATTCAGATTCATTTATCTGACTTTAGACATGTTTTAAAGAAGGTGATATTTTAAATGAGTTGAATCACAATCTAAGGGTACCCATCTCTCATCATTGACTATACAGCTTGCTTCAAGCATCTAGGTTTCACACTTAGTTGCCTCACTTAAGTATTTAAAGCTAGATGAAGCCGATTCTACCTGAACAGAGTATTCTCAGGAGATTTTCATTAGGGTACATATACTGAAGTTCTGTATTGAACTTCTGAAAAACAGGGGCAATATGATGGACATCATATGTCATGAGTTCTTTTTCTTTCAATGGGGGGCGGTGGAGGGGAGGGGGAGGTCTGAACATTACTATTTAATCCATATAATTATTTTATGTGGAATTAAGAAATGAATGACAGGCTGATCCAAAATACTTTGGTGTTTAAAAGCAGTAATACTAGGAGCAATTTACATCACATCAAATGCAAACACCTTATGAATATTCCATTTTGTGGCTTCTTCTGCCTTACTATTTTCAGCAGTTCTGCCTTCTACAAAGAAATATTTGTTCTACTCAGCATTTCAAATAGAGTCAGGAAAGAAGAAGAAATACTGTAACTGACTTTTATTGTCAGTGTCAGTGGAAAAAACAGGTATCGTTATAAAGACATCAAACATTTTTGAGCAAAAAAATCCCAACAGCTGTCTGCTGTCAGTGATATGTCAATAGGAACACTGTCTTACTTCAGAGCATACCTTGGCTGGCTGCAGGAAAGTTAATATTTTAAAATACTTCAGATTTGCAGTATCCCCAAATATGAAGTTTAACAGCATACTTAGGAAGCAAAACCAATGTAGTGCCTTTTTTTTTTTTTTTTTTTGACTGCTAAAAGCACTTTATAAATTACTGTGATGCAGGACCCCAGAAAACATACCCTGTCAGACCTGTGCTGGCTCTGTGCTGGCCTAGGGTAGATGTTTCTGTAAAGGGCTTTTGAAAGAGAATATATTTGCATGATAATTTCATACATACAGTGCATATTTTTTTTTTAATTCAGTAATATCTTCCTGATGAGACCAGAAAGGAAAAGATATTAAGATAAAGAATGCTAGGTCATCATAGGTATCACCTAATAGCAAACCTGTGACAATATGATTCTCCAATACAAGCAAAATTAAACTTGAAGTTATTTTTTAAAAGTTTCCCATTGATGGGTGCAGGAACCATTTTTTCCTTATTAATAATTTCATTCATTTGATTTACAAGATGTTCCCTCCCCCCTTTCCTCTTCAGTGGCCCCAATGTTAGTGCATGATCATCTCCAGGGGAAATAGAGATGAAAAAAGGAAATGAATAATATCATTTCAGAAATAGCAATGAGGTACTAGCTGTAAACCACCACAGATGATTACATCTTTGCACTCTGGGATGGAATTTACTTGCATTCATATTTCCTGATCTGAAAATGAATACATTTTTAGCTTCTCTTGTTTTTACACCTCTTTGTGGTCCAATTTCATACACAGTCAAGATGTTAATGTAATATTTTCAGTCTCTGGTCGTAGGTAATTTTCTTATCTATTTTTAATGGGATTAGCATAGGGTATACCATGTCTTACTTTCAGCTGTGGAATTTTAACTGCGTATTGAATTGTGTTAGCAAGACTCAGCCAACAGGCAGAGGCGAATGATTGACCCCTCTATTCAGTGATTGTGAGACCATATCTGGAGTGTTATGTCCAGTTTGGGTTTTCCCAGTGTAGAGAAGATGTTGACTAACAGGAGAGGCTTCAGAAGAGAATCATCAAGACAGTTGAGGGCCTGGATGTGCTAGGAGAGGTGCTTGTTCAGCCTGGAGAGGAGAAGGCCAAGGGGAGTATCTTCTATCCTCATCTTCTCTCTAACCACCCATTAGGAAGTTAAATCAGGCTATTCTCAAATTGCGAGGATTTGAGAGGAGGCGAACACAAGTTGCAGCAAGGCAAAATCTGGTTCGATATGAGGGAAAAAAATCACAATGAGGGTGGTTCAGCCCTGGGTCAGGACACCCAGAGAAGTTGTAGAATCTCCATCCTTAGAAATATAAAAAAAATTAACCGGAATATTTCCAAACACCAAAAGAAAGGGGGTTTTACAATGTTTTGTTCTTGCCTGACTATAGGAGGGATGAAAAAAATAAATCAAAACCGCACAAATATTTTCAGCAAAGGATATAAGGAAAAAAAGTTAAATTTTATTCTAGAATTTTAACAAGGTTTGTGTAGGTTTTTTGTTGTTTCTAATACAATGCTGCTACCTAGTATATCAGCTGCAATGTCTCTTAACACCTTTCCACCCCAAACTTAGAGCACTAACTTTTCATGCTACATATAGATGACACCTAGACCAGAGTTTAAATTTTTTGTTCTTTATAGGAAAGAAATGGAATAACAGATGGTTCCAATTAAAAAACAGCAGGAGAACTTTTTTTTTTTTTTTTTTTTTGACAGAGCAATCTGGGTCATGAGCAAATACTGTTTTTTCTCTTCTGCTTCATCTTGAAATTGCAATGAATTCTGAAAAAAATCGTAACGAGATCTGTGAGATAAGAAATGTAATTAAGCCTAGTAGGAGTCAGGCTGCTCTGTAACACCTCTAAACAGATGGAAGGATGGAATAAGACCTGAGGCAGTATCAGATATCCTTTGGAAAACTGAGGAATTATATTTGTTCCTCAGCAACCACTGTATTCCACTGTTATTCCCAATGGTTTGGATAATCTGGCACTAAATGCAACTATTTGCAATTTGTCCATATAATTTGTATAATATTGGGGGAAATTACTATTCTTCTATTCCTAAGCAGAACACAAATGGTGTTGCAAGAATCATCAGAACACCTCACAAATTGCAAACACACCGAAATAAAATAAGAATCACTTTCTCAGTCTCCAAACTGCTCAGAGAAATAGTCCTATGATTTATTTTATTATTCACTGTAACACTCTGTCAAAGGAGTGTTATCACAGCCAAGGGCTGGTTGTACAGGGGTCAAAGGATCGCTGGTGCTATTGGTGAAGTCATCCCAGTTCTGAAGGGGGCAGAAATCAGTGGCAAATGACCTAGATTCAAATCTGGTCTTTGATGCAATTCGTTGTAGCAGCTATTGAATATCCTGGACATCTTGGATAATTAGTACCTATTTCTTCAATCAAGGGGCAGTATTGCTTTACATGCATGACAGAAATTACTTTCTGCTATCACATAAGAGAGCTGCTTTTTAACTCCAAAGAGCTAAGAATTGTGTCTTGGTATCTAAGATGCCAGGCTTGCAGCTGGGGTCAAGCCAGAATAGCAATCAATCCCGTGTACAAAGCATTTGCTATGTATGTTCTACTCTTAATGAGAAACGACCCACTTAACACTGGAAAATAAATACATAGATAAAAGTAGTTATTTAAATTATGAATAGCTCCAGCAGTTTAAAAATGGTGCTTTATGTAATTAATATTTAGCAACTAATAAATTTCTTTAATAGTAATTAAACACTAGTTAAATAATTTCCTCAGGAATGTATTTACTAATGGTATTTCTGGATATTCCTTTTCCTTTTAAATGTTTCATAACTGTTGTTGAGTAATTAATGTTCACTAATTAATTTTGAAGTAAGAGTCCTGACCCTTCAAGCAGTCTAGGAATGGAATTCCCTTAGCTGATGTGTATTCATTTAAAGCAATTCATAGTAAGACCAAAAAATAGTATGGCTTATAGGGGTCAAAATACCGGTGCCTTAGATTCCTGAAAACTATTGATTCTCAGTGAGGTTTGAGCTCCTAGAGGCATGTCTGCAAGGATTCAGGTGGTTGGATGTGTGGTTGTGCTGTGAGTGACTTGGTGATGAGCTACTGCTCGAGTATGGCGTTCATGCAGATATCTTTAGGTTGTTGCAGTTCCCAGTTTAAATGAATTAACTGAAAGATTACAGTGTTTCTGAGCTGAATTTTTTAATTTCTCCCAAGTTTGATGGAAGCCATTTCCTCTTTTTCTCCTCCCTAGATTCCGGCGAAGTGGGAGCTTTCATAAAGCTTGGGGGCTGGTTAGTCCGAAGGAGCGTTCGTGGCTCTTGCAGCTACAGACAGACCCTGGCGCAAAGGTAAGGTCTCTGCAGGGAGCCTCGGAGGACTGATGCACAGATTTTGCAGTGCCCAGCAGCAGGTACATTTAGAAGGTATCTCTGCTTTGTAAAACAGCATGGATGGAGATTCAGTGTATGTGGTGCCACTAGCCTTACTTCCTAAAGACCCCAGCAAGGCTCTTTTAGACACCACTCTAGGATTTGGCAAACCCAAGCTGTTTCAGATGAATTATATCAGGCTTAAGGTATTTTTAAAATGAAAATTTGCATTGTTTGAAGGTTTCTGAGCATGTCTGTCTCATCAGGCGCAATTCCTCTGTGGGCTACAGCTTATAATCATATCTCTGACTGGATTTTTGGCAGTAGGATTAAAAATGGATGTTTTAATTTTGAAAGCACAAGCTGAAGCTCCAATTTCACAGGGTCAAATCTCATTTCTATTAACAATGGCTGTAGAAAGGTCAAAAAGCTCTGTCTCAGTCAGTCAATATTACAAGATCATGAGTAGCACAATGAATGAGTTATAGCTTCTTGAATGCATATGACCTGTGCTCAATGGTAATTGACTTCAGAGTGACAATTTGTGGGCGTTAAGTCAGAGCATGTTCTTAGCCCATGGATGTTCTCAGTGGTAGAGTTCTTTTTAAAGCGTATTTTTTCAATTCATGTATAGCTGGAGCAGTCAGCAACTAATGAACTACTGATACCATTCTAAATCTTGTAGAAATATTAAGAAAATTTATAATAATTATTCCTTCCTACCATTGGATTGAAAATCATGGATTGGGTTCCTTATGGGCCCATGATAATCACAGGCAAAATAAGAAAAGGAAATAATCTGAACCTGGTTAGAAATGTAGGCCCAATTCTGCTTTTATTTATGCTGTGGTAAATCTGGATCCACTCCTGTACAGCCTGAGGGTGGCCTTTATTCTTAATTGCTGCATTTTAGTGCTATTTATTCATCACAAAAAGGAAAGGAGTCAACCTGGGAAGCAGAGGTGGTGATATCTGCAAGCTAATACTATACTGTGAAAAATCTGTCTTTATAAGAGTAAGGAAAATACTAATGACTTAGTTGGAAAAATAATTAAAGGATATTGGTGACATTTTTGTCAATTGAAAACATATATTTTACTTGCTTTAAGTTTACGAAACAATGACTAATTTCACCAATTAATTGCTCTGATGGAGAACTGTGTATTTTAAGTTGACATACCCTTTAATTTTACATTATGCTTCATGAACCTAGTAATTTTAAATGAGTATCATTTAATTCTAAGGACAATGAATGAAATAGAGGAGACCTGGGAAGTTAGATACAATACAGAGGAGTTTCTTCAACTCCAATCAAGCCTATATTACTATTTTTCTCCTAGTGTTTTTATAAGATATTATTCCTCAGAAGTCACTGTGAGGTCATTTCTACAAAAGCCTGCAAAATCCTCAAATTGCTAGTTGGGAAGTGCAGCTCTGCTTACTAATCCTGCCTTAGCTTTGAGTCATCTATGGATGCCTGCAGCAAAATATGAATATGAGCTATATAACTCTGGAGTGAGGATGGAGGCAGGTTTGTCACAGTGTCGTTGCTTGTCCCCCAAAGCCCTCTCTGGCATGCCCAGTGCAGAACAGGCAAGTTCTCTCAGTCTTACCCAGGAGGAACACTGTGCACCAATGACTGAGTGTAAGATATATAAGGTCACAGCAGCACAAGCAGACCTTTGGTGGGGGAACAGGACCAGGCTGTCTGTTTTGACACCACAGGCAAATTGAACAGCAAAGGCTCATAAGATGAGACACGCAGAGGGTAACTAGAGAAACTGAAATGAAGTGATAGATCAAGTTGCAGCAAAGGTTAATAACACATATTGGATTAAAAATACAGGTTTCCTGAATCTCAGGTGAATCTGTTAAACCTAAGATTATCTGCTCATCTAGCCCTCAGCTAATTTGACCCAGTGGGATTCTGTGAGAGAACAAGGAGAGAAGCAGGGAAGGGAAGCAGCAACTGGAGCTCAAAAAAATGCTTAATTTTCCTTGTGCCATTTATGCAAGTCTGTGCAACTGGCACTGAAAACCCAATGGCAGGTTTGCCCAGGAGATTAACCAAAATGACATATTTATTCAAATGTGGGTATTTTTCAAGTAACTCCCCCTTCTGAAAATCCAGAGATAAATATAAATTTGAATATACATGAAAGTCATGTAAGAATGTTGTGACTGGTGAAGGTGAAGGGCTTTTATACATTCAGATGAAGAACAGCACAATGTACAGCCAAGATCTTGCTGCTTAATGCTGGAGTTGGGCTGTCGAAGTAACTGAGAGCGAAGTGTGTGCATTTAGCATGCTGCCTGGTGTCTCCAGGTATGTTCATTTACTCCTTCAAGTGGATTATGTGGAAATGAGACCTTCAGCAATAAAGAAGAGTGACTGGGCATGTCTGCAAAGTGTTGGGCACACCAAATCCCTGGAAGAACTTGCACTTCTGAAGGTGCGCTTTGTGTGAGGTGTTATTTTGCCAAAGTGTTAGCCTGCCCTCTAGGTGCTCGATTTCTGTTTTGAGACATATTGCACAGGTGGCATGTATAGGCTGGGGTGGGGTGTGCGTGTGTGTGTGTGTGTGTGTGTGTGATTCCAGTACACAGCATTTGTTTAAAATCAAATTCTTTACCCGGAACTGGCCTTGCAGAACCTAGCTGGTTTATGCTGTGTAAGACTCCTTGTCACAGGTGCCTTTCAGGAAGTGTCAGAGAGTGAGTAAGTGCTTTCCAGGCAGCCTGAGCAGTATAGGGGACTTGGAGTAATGCTAAAGTAGTAGTAGTAGTAGTAGTAGTAGTAATAATAATAATAATGATAGTTAGTAGTGAAATGAGGTGATGCAGAAGCAAAATTAACTTCCTGTACTTCCCAAACTATATATTTTTTTTACCATCTTTACCTTTAAAAAAATTAAATTTTTGTCTCCATCTGCTTCATGGATACATAAGATAAGATCAGTCTTTAAATTTGAGAACCGACAGAAGGTCAGTTGTCAAGACAGTTATCCAGCCAAGAGGTATGAAACTTGATAAGCCAAAAATAATTTGGCACTATTATATCAAAAAGACATGAATTCTGTACACCAATTAAATACCATGCAGATTTAGCTGAGCAGGGAGCAAAGCACTTCTTGGCTCTCCCTATGTCATGATTAAAGTGGAGATGATGTACTTGTATGATATTCCCATTGCTCTTTAAAGTTTGAATGGACTTAGATTCATGGGACTACAGAGGCGGTTCAAACTGATAATCAGTTAACCAAATTCACTCTTCACGTATTGCTTTGGAGAAAGAAAGGATGGCCTTGGGAATAAAGTGGAAGTTTATGACACCAAGGAAATTGTCTTGGATCTATTCTCTGCTATTGGGTTTCTTTGCTGGGATGTCCACTTAGTTGACTTTCATCTCAGTTTTTCCACTTGTCTGAAATAAGCTGTAGATAGCACTTCCAAGTTTTTTGAACGGGTGTAATGAGCTCTTTTTGAAGTTTAGCACTGCCTACTGCTATTGCTTCTTACAGCCTGATGCTTTCTTCAGGTCTTCTCCCATTTTGTACATGAATGCACTGCCCTGGTAGAGAATGAGGAAGACGAAACCATTCTGCTATGGTCAGACCTGCTCTGACGCCAGCTTTCTCTGCTTCCAAATTGAGATAATCAGCTTCTTGATGTTTATGTTTTGGAAATAAACTGTACAATAAAGATGGAGTTAATGAGAACAGATAGTAACGAGGGATGAAAAACATGATACGACTTTGCCTCTCTTGGGAGGGGGAGTGACACAGAGGGCACTGTGTTGTTATGTATGTACATAAGGAGAGTAGTGAAGAGAAACAGTTTCAAACAGTCTGGGGAAGAAATAGGGTTACTTGAAATGCCTTTGATGTCACAGACTGTATTGCAACTCCTGACATATAAACTTTTTGTTTGACCTTGGACTCTGCATGCATGCTTTTCTGGTGTAATATAGAAGCTTAGGTCTGCAGTAGAGAGAAAGATGATAAATCTTAGCTGGTTATTGTTTGTTACCAAACACTAGCAGAGATTAGAATGTAGTTTTCTCAGCATTTGAGAGCTGGGCACTGTATCTCTCTGAAGCATATTTGATGCCACAACCTCTGGTTTATTAATGTATGAATGCTTCTGGCTTCTATGAGGCCTTTCCTGCCGGACAAACGTCACCATCATGCTCCAACATTGCCTGTTGCTTGGTAATTAGCCTGCTCTTCTGGCAGGGAAGACATGTGAATTTGAATCCTTGTTAGGGAAGGAATTGATTAGATCATACTCTTATTTTTTACAATTCTTATTCTGAATAAGTGGATGAATTTAGGAGAAGCCGATGAAATGGGGAAGGTACCAATGCCAGCTTATCTGACAAAGTTTTGTACAGAGCTCAACATGCGTTCTGGGTGTATTTACCTGATGGACAGCTTTTGGCAGGAGAATCATGTGTTTAATGTTCCTGAGGAGATCTGGGCATCTAGTTCATACTCTGTTAGGATGAAGACAGTCCTGTTCAAGCTCAGCAGTAGAACTCTAAATGCCCAAGAGATCTAAAATTGACCTCTATGTAGTGCGTAGGTGACTGCAAGGAGAAGTGGTAGTTGAAATCAGGGACTGAGAGCTGTGATCCTGGAGTTGGAAGCATCTGTTCCAATGTGCTGAAGTACATTCACAGATCCAGCCATCAGCCTTTTACTGTGAAAGTGTATCAAAGCAATATCATTTGGGAGGTATCCATACCTTTGCAAGTCTTTTAAGTGCATTAGTACTGGTTTCAGTAGAGTGATTTTCCTATAAGCTGTCAAACTTTCTGGGAATATTCGATTTGACTGTAATCAGAGACCTTTGGTGACTAATAGGACCTTACAAACAGAGTGCTAATTATATGAGAGATGAATGAGTCCTGACTGGGTGATAAATGAACATGTCTGTCAGTGATACCCCAGCACATATCAACTTGAAGTTCATTCAGATTCCTTACTTATTGTGTTCCCTGGGCACTGCTGAATTACAGTCTCCTTAGGTTCAGATGTTGTACATGCATTGGGTTTGACAGTGTCACTATGGGATCTTTGTATTTTAAATGTTGCTTTAGGCTTAAAAGAAGAAATATGTCAGTACAAGTCTTCACAGCTTGGCAGACGGCTCTGGATTCACCTTGTCAGTCAGGCCTTCCTAATGCACCCTGCTTTGGAAAAGGAGAGTATCTTCTGAAAGGCATACTAGGTTGAACCCTGTGATCGTTATTTTGTGTGAGATTTCTACATTGCAGTGTCTCTTGAGTCATACTGATAATTGAGTACCAG
This sequence comes from Haliaeetus albicilla, assembly GCF_947461875.1. Classification (NCBI taxonomy): domain Eukaryota; kingdom Metazoa; phylum Chordata; class Aves; order Accipitriformes; family Accipitridae; genus Haliaeetus; species Haliaeetus albicilla. The sequence continues at coordinate 15,654,018 of NC_091486.1, forward strand.
CTGACATGAAGCACAATGGGCTTTATGCAACTTCAGATTTCCATTTGGTATGAGTAATATACCATTAGGTGTGCCCTGTAATGATCACAGAGGTTATATTTTTTTAAAAAAAGACTTGTTAATTTTACCAAGTTGAAGTTTATCATTAAATAACCACTGAAAGTCACTAGGGTTTCCACTCCATGCAGCTCAAGTTTATTTTTTCCCCTTTTGGCCATTTGTGAACTACAGTGAAATTTTAACAGGCTCTCCTGAGGTCCAGAAGAGCATGTAAAGTTCAGCTGCTCCCTGGTGTCCAATTCAAGAATCCCCAGAATAATGCTGTTTGGTAAGCAACACAGTAATTCTCATTCCCTAATTGCCCATGTTCCCTCTTCGTATGTCTTGAGGGAAGACTAATCCTCAATGAGTGATAAATTTCCTTTCATGGAGTTTTACTACATGGTTTAAGGTCCCTTTCAGAGAGCTGGTTAATTATAAATCACATGCAATTTCTGGCAAAGCTTAGGGATCTTGAGTTAATGATAACTTCTTGACTTTTTTATATCAGTGAAAAAGTTGGTAGCAAAACACTTTGCAAGAAGGAATCAGCTGTATTGTTGATGTCTTATGTAGCCTAAAACTAAGTTGTTAGCTGTCCTTTTCTGAGATGAGAGAGCTTTTAGGCTGCAGATAATGTACGGTCTCAGACAGTCAGGATCAGGCATGTCATAATTTTAAGTCTTTAAAATAGCTACGGTGTTCTGACAGTTCCATGGGATATATACCCTTTACTAAACAAAGAAGAACAATTTCACATTTATCAAAACAAAGGCCATAGGAAGAGATTCCTCCTTCCAGAAAATCAGTTTCCTCTGAGGGAAAAAAAAGCTGCAAAAGAATTCTGATCTTGTCATAAAGAGACATGAATGTTCCTGTTAATTATAAAAAAGTCATTAAAGTTGAAACTGTCATAGCTATGAAAGAATGCTTGGGTTGACATCTGTGTATGAGAAAGGAAGAAATGCACTTGTAGATTTAGGGGCAACTCAATAAATAATAGGTCTTGCTTTAACAGTGCTGGCATATGGAAGCAAACAGCAAGTAAATAATTATTAAATTTGACAATCAAATATTTCTAAACAAAGACACTCTTTGGAGAGAACGTACTCATGATATGGAAAGCTGGGAGCTGATTGTGCAATTTATAATGCAATATGGCCATGATCTTATTTTGTTTATTTAAAGTTGCAGGAAGGTTGGTTTTTTACATGGTAAGTACAAGGATTGTGATAGATGATATATACATAGATTCACTCTATGTAGACTATACCTCAAAAACTTAAAGGTTTTATAACAGTTAAAAATGATATTCTTGTTCAGATTGTAACCCAACACCCATCATTCAGAAAAAGAAAAGATCAATCAAATCAGCATCATGTTCCTTAAATACATCCAATATACTTTCTGGTTAATATCAACAATAAATTGGTCTCCATTTAGGGAAGTGGAATCAGCAGCCTTCTTGAAGCAAGTATAAAAAGTTAATAAATTTGAAGAAATTGAGTAAATGTTCTCATCTTATTTGCCTCTTACAGCACAAAATGTCAGAAGTTTGAAAAATTCATAAAATGCTTCTCATTTTTTCAGACTTTTTTAATGACGTCTCCCTTTTACCAAAAGTTGTGAACATATTAGCTCAGGTAACGAAATGCAAAATAATTTTAATTTCTGATTTTGCTTTTGATTGTTTCATGAGTGACTGGCGTGAATATTTTAAAAGCTTAAATACGAGCTTCTGCCAGCCTGCAGACTTACAGCTACTCCTTGTAACTCTGATCTGTTGACCGATTTATTCCTCCCCTTCTCTCCTTAGTGAGAGTTCAGATTCATTCAAACAGAATAATTTCAAAATGATTAAGTTTTCAGTGCTGCAGGTAGACTTTCACCTTTTTCTGCTTGGTTAAATTACATTACCTTGGAGTAACTGGCTAGAGAATAAGCTTATACAACCACTTTACTACAAGAGGTATTTCACTGATGAGGGTAACCCCATGGCTGTAAGAAGAAATGTTCCAATTGTTGATCTAAGGGGAGCGTCAGCAGTTTTGATGAGCTATGTACCTCAAGCTATTTTTCTCCTCTTAATACTAATGTCTTCAGGACAGTACTACTAGCTGAGTTGCACCAATACATGCTGGATAGGAACCAGTTGCTGAACCAGAACTGTGGGTTTTAACATGTAAGATACTTGAGAGGAGGGAGGAGGTTAGAAGCTTGAGGTCTAAATAATGCTTTTGAAAGTGGACACTTAAAGTAAAATTTTTATTTCACTGAGAGAATTTTTTTTCAGTAAAGTTAATTTACATCTGCTCTGTTGAGTGATTCTAAAAATATTAAGTTTTCCAAACTAGCTTGACTTTAGAGCCTCTCATCTCATGTCCAAGAAAATTAGGTTACTTTGGTTTGGTTCCTGTCAAACTCTTGTTTTACTTCAGGTCTGTTCACAGTTTTCCATCCCTCACGTCTCCTGCTTTTAAACAACCATACCATCAGCAATGGGCAGAGAGAGGGGATGTCATCCAGTTTGTGGAATTTTTTCAGCCTCACTGAAACGAGTCCTGTGTAACCATTCACCCTCATCTCCTGGGCTTTCAGAGAACATCTCTGTAGATATTTTCCCCTCACATTGGCTAATCTCCAGTAGCTCAGTTTTGCTGCGAGATTCCTGATCTGCCTTGTCTTGGCACACATCTGCCTTATGGGATATAATGTTCTTTTTATGAGAGACCCAGCTGCAAATTACCCTGACACGTGGGAATTCTTTGCTAGTGTCTTATTCGTGTACCTATGGCAATGCCAGCAAAATCCACTAACTTCAGGTATAGGACATACTTGGGTTATATCAGCATTCAAGACAGACTGTACCCAACTACAAAGCCTTGAGTACCTTCATGGTGGAATTATTTCTTTGAGATTGCCACAGACAGAATTATTTGGGAGTATGAACCTGCTAAAGCACAGCACCCATTTACAGGGCCATTCCCCAGTTTTCAACAGCATAAATCACACTGAGAGCACTGCCCTCGTGGGAGCCAGTTGTCAGGTTTGGAGCTGGTTCAGAAAACAGCTTACTTGGGAGAGAAAAAGCTTGGGTTTTTTTCCTGAGATACAACCCATCTTTCTGTTTACAGGGCATCTCAAACTGCAGAGATCTATACATTAGAAATTAATGAAGGCTGAGTTAAGATTACCAAAATAATGCTTCGTATTTATAAATGCTATTGTTCTATATGATACGTTATTTTTATATATAATCTCCGCCAGCTGAGGGAATATGGATACTTCTAAACTTTTTTCTCATGGGCTTTGCTGGTTTTAAGTTTTTCCCACCTTCTTCTCTCCCACAAAAAGCTATTTCCTTTTTTAAGCAAGATTATGCTTTACAGGTCTAAGGATGGGGCTCATGGACAACCTAGTATGATCTATGGGAACAAGGATATAGAGACAGCTTGAAAGGAAGAGCCAGAGCTGAAAGGCAAGAATCAACCAGCATGTGGATCAACAATTGTGGGACTAGAGTAGATGAGAACTGTGGATGTGAAGGACCAGTCAAACTGACAGATTTTAAAAAGCCTACTTTTTCAAATGACTAATCATGCCAATGGACAAATTCGTTTTCCAGCTGCAAGGACAGTGCACTGGATGTACACTCATAAATGCTGTTTATTTTTAATAAATTGAGACTTGAATTTAGCTAACAAGATGGAGAACTGGAGCAAGTAATGAGAATAAGTATCCCGATGATAGCCAAATACCAGAGCTAGCTCCTGCCCTCCTCTAGTGACTGTGCATTGATGCCTTCTATGAATCACCCTTTATATATACTCACCCCTAGAGTATGACTTCTTCCCACACTTCAAAAGGCTTGGGTGTAAATTGCTTGCTCTGGATGATCTCATCCCTGCTCAGACAATGGTCTTTGCAAATCCTCCTCCCAAACAATGTGGAAGAATATCTGTCAGGATGTAAGTGATGGCTTATTCTGTCACTGTTCTACCCTGCTGTAGGCCATGGCCTTGAAACAAAAGGATGTAATGTAGCTTACTGTAGGCAAGGTAACACCATGCCTTTAAATGGTTCCCTTGTGACTCTCAGAGAAGGAATAAAGAAACCCCTTATGCTCAGCTGACTAGGACCTCACTCAAGAAATAAACCTTTTCCACATTCCTCTGAAATCCTATTTTAGGTCTGAGAATAGTGATGCTGCAATTTAAATAGCTAAAAAAAGCTGCTTAAATTTCTTTTGTTGGCATTGCATTGTTAGTGCCTCTTCCCTGTATCCTTTAGAAGTAGTTTTGTTAGATACTGCAGCATTTACCTTTGCACTGCTGGCTGATCGGTGCTATGCATAACACAGTTAGTAAATACTCATGGTATTTAAAAGCAAAAAAAGTTTTGTTCTGGTTTTTACCAATTTTCTTATTGAATGACAGATTTCTTTTCTCTGTCATGCTTCTGGGAAGAGGGCTTAGCTTTGTATTTTTCAGTTTTCAGAAGAAAAACTGTGTCCAATGCTGGCTAAGAAAAATTTTTAGCCGAGGTTCTGCTTCATTGAACAGTGACTGCTTTGAGATTTGTGGGTTCCTGCTACTTTTCAAATGACACAAATTGTAATTATTTCTGGAAATTTAAAGAGTGATGTTGAGTGTGTTTTTCAGGCTTGTGCATGACAATTTTATGGTACAGAGGTAAAAATCTGTAATAAAGATGAAAATTTTCCCATAGCTATGTGTGTCAGTCACAGTGCTACTCGGCTCCTGAGTGCTGGCCACAAGGGGTAAACACAGAGCTCCTCAGACTGTGTTTGGTCTCCAGGACAAACTGAAGCAATTTGAACACTGGCCTGAATTAAGCAGTTGTCAGCAACTCTGTATATTGTGGTGGCATCTGAGAGACAGCAGCAGATGACAGCAGCTGTCCCCTGAATGTTGGAAAAAAGAACTTGTTCTGTACCCACTAACGTGCTGGCTGGTCCTAGATCCTTTTCTGTAATCAAAGATAACCAGCTTCAAATCAGCTGTTGAGAAAGCTGTCCTAATCCATAGACTTGCAACACTAAATGAACTTTCATTAGAGGAACTAAAACATGTTTTAGTCATCAGTTAAGTGTATTAATGCTGCAGGAAAAATAAAACTGAGATTTATCTTCCAAAGCCATAAAGACATGTTCCCTGTTTTTCTCTTCTGTTGCCCAGGAAGGTGGTATTCTGAAGGGCCATAAGACAAATGTCAGTTATTAAAAAAAAATTGAAAAAAAAGAAACCAAAACACAAACCTGATGTTTGTTCCTTTAAAATTTTGTTAGATGTTTTCCTGGGCTTTTTCTCCTCTTCTCCATGTAGAACAAATGGAGACATGGGTATATATAGTACAAAGTACAAATATATATTTTCATATATGAAAGAAATGAAAACAACTAAACCAACTTTAGTTTTTCAACTGTCATTTTATAGTTTTGTGCTTCAACTACATTTTGCCTCTGGAGTGGAAGTGGCAGGCATGGAAGAGAAAAGGAAAGCTTATCTCAAAAAAACCTTCTGTGGTATTAGTGTATTTGTCTTCTAACATAGCAACATCCAAGATGAGTGTTTATAATAGACTTGCAAAAGTACTACTTAACTCTACAGGTCAGAGCATACAACAACTTTCTTGGGGGAAATTCTTGAAAAGAGCATGGACAGTCAAGCCAGGTCCAGTAATACGTAGTTTTGAAGCATGAAAAAGCAAAAGGGTTTCCTGGTTTGAAACTTAATCTATGTAAAATGTTAGTGGGTCAGTAAACTTACCTTCTAAACAAACCAGGAAGTTTTCCCACATCGTCTCAGGCAGTTTGAAAAGATATTCATATTCAGAGCAGTAATTTAAGCCAAAATGTCTGGAATAGGTAATGTGATTGGTAGTGTTAAAGGCAGTGACCTTTATCTGACTTTTTATTATCACGGTCTGACACAGCTCCTTCTTTGGTAGAAGCTGTGTTTGAAAGGATCTGTAATTTAATGTGCCTAAAGCTGGTAGTGAGCTGTAGAAAATGCAAAGTAAATACCATTCAGATCTTTACTTTGCACCTGGCTGCCTCCTATGTTGCTGGTGTGATTCTTAGAACATGTGCTTTGTTCACTCTTTTGAATATCTGCCACAGACGGATCACATGTTTGGAAACCTATAAATGTGCAATACAGAATTGTATCTCCCCAAAGAGGGACAAAAAAATAGAATTTGACAACTTTTTAAAAAAGTACAACATAGGAGAGAGATAAAACAGTAAGCTGCGATGGCGTAAACCAAGTAAAGCTATGAATAAATATATGGGGAGGTGTTTTGTTTTTTTTTTTTTAAATCAAATCAATTGTATTGTTCCCCATTAGACAGCTGCCTTTGGTGGCTACTCAGGGTTTATAAAGATGGCCATCTATTGACATGAGTATTGCTTAGGCTGCATTTTTTATCACTAGAGCTATTAATGAAATGCTGGATGCTGATCACTCCAAGCAACGTTTGCAGCTTCAACATTTGTTTGACAGCTCAAAGCAAATAAAAAAAAAAATCTGGAATTGTTTCCAAATGTCTGTTTTTTTCAGATTAAAACCTGAATTTTCAACTTAAGGAAGACATGTAGGCTTGAGAGAGACTGTGATAGTAAATGCATAGTTCTGGGAGAACAAAAATTAAATCCTAGCTCAAGTGAGTCAAAACACCACTTTAATTCAGTCTGAGGGAAAACTGTCATCACTGCTGAGGATGTTGCCTCAACCACAAGGGTACATGTCCTTCTTTGGTCAGTGCCAGGACATTCTGGGTCTCTCCAGTTTATTTATTGTTTTGGTAAACAAAAGTGCTATTCAGCTGCAAAGTTCTTCTGCTGACATGAAACTTTACTAGTTGGAAACTGCTCTGTCTACCTCTGCTGTTATGGCTGCAGAGTCAGTCATGTCATTTTTGAGAATGCCATGTAAAGGGTTTCTCTCCAGTACTTGGTGTTTCCCAGGTGCCGTGTCATTTCACAGGTGGAAGCTGGCAAATGTATTGTGTTTCTGACAGGTATCCGTTTTCTTTCATGGCTACCATGTGAATTACAAAATGCAGTAAGCCACAGAACTGTTGAGCTGGCTGTCCAGCAGATTTGTCTTTAGGAGCAATGAATGTGGATACTTTGTGCAACTGCACAAAGTTTAAACATTTTCTTATTTTCCATGGTGCGCATCATAGAAATCCCATTGGTTTGGTGCTTGTTCAGGCTCGTTCAATTTTATTAAGCAAGAACTACAAGGGCTTTTATTCCTTAACTTTTATGTCTGAAGTATATGTAGCTTTTCTGCATCTTAATCTTTTATACCATTTTTGGTTAGACACATTTCCCAAATTGCTGTCAGACGAAATCTGCCTTTGGCTTAAATCACATGTACAGTCACTAAAGAAATAAAACATAGGCTTAAAACACAACTTCAAATCTTTTAATTGTGTGGCTTCGAGTCATATTGATTTACAATATTACTGCTCTTATTTCCAAGTCAACACAATCCTGAGAGAAGTCTGTCATGGAGAGAACAGATTAACCAACAGTAAAAGCTGCATCAAGGGCAGCCTGTTTCTTTTACCTCATGCAAAGCTTTTTTGAACTGTGTTGAGGAGGCCTCCCAAATTTCACGAGGGAAGGAAAAATTAAGATGTATCCTAGCGTTCTGCTATGTATCCACAACATCTGAATGGGCTGATGGATCAGGGATAAAAGCCTCCGCTCAGCTGCAGGGGAGAGGAGCTCAGACTCTCTAGGATATAGCTTTTCGTAGCTTCCAGCCTCTCTACAAGGAATGGAAGTTATCCATACGACCTCTAGGAAGAAGGCTGTCCACAAGGAAATAGCTGGACCAAAAGGAAAAAGGAAAATTGAGGCTGGCTGTCTCATCACATGCCTTGAAGTGGAAGATAGAGGCCTGCCAGTGGGTTGCAGACTAAAAAACAGAAGGAAAGGGGAATGGCCCTGTCTCCCAAGCAGGCTGTGACAGGGATGGAGGCAGGTGAGCTTTTCATTTAAATGGCTATTTTCACTGCAAATGGCTGTTGCTGTGGCTGCTTCATACACTTTTAAAATATTAATTGACTACAGAACAGACTGGAAAATGCTGTGGTTTTCCATTGCAGAAAACTAAGAAGAAAAAAAATATCAACAAAACATATTTCACATTTGTTATTGCTATGTTGAATCTCATGGTAAAAGTTAGTATGTCCCAAATAACTCTCATGGGTGATACTGCAGTTTGTGAGCAAAGTGAATAGAGCTGGATTGTAACAGAGTCGATGGCTGTGCTGATGGCCCAGAAACTTCTCTTTGGCTGGTGAGTCTCAGCACGGCATAGTGGTGGAAAGAGAGTAACCACTTCATCTTTCTTATGGATATGCTGACACATCTCCCTTGCGGGCTAAAAGCAGGGAAAAAATGAATTTATACACAGGGTTTGGGACTGTCCAGCTTTTTAAAATAAATCAGCCTGTGTTACTGTTGCAGAGCATGCACTCCATTCAGCTGGGGTGGAAATGCATCCTGATTGCCTGTGAAAAATGAAACTGCAGATGACCTTCATCTAAAGAAAGCAAGATCAGATGTCCATGCCCAGATCTATGTCTTGGCTAATTTTTTTTACATCTGTGTGTCAGGATGCAGAGCGTTGAGGCATCCACAAAGCATCAGCTTGACTCCAGGAGTGCTAGAGAAGGAGTTAAGCACAGGGACAAGTTTTAAGAAAGCAGGAGGATTCTGTGTATAATGCTGAGATTGACTGGTTGCAATTTTGGAGTGTACTTGTCTGCCATATAGACTGAGGCACTTCTGTGAGACTCTGCTTCTTTCAAAAAAACACAGGTAATGTGGCAGCAGAGAGAACATGTAAATAGTTCCTTGATGAGACAGCCCTCTAATGAAGCAAACACTCTGGCAGTCTAGCCAACTTCTTCCTACAGCAGTCCCCTCTAATTACTGGGAGAAAACAGGCTGTATCAAGGAAGGAAGGGTGGGAAAGACCATCTTGAAATAGTAAAGGACACAGGGTGGGAAACAGAGGATGAGGCTTGTGAGGAAGAGGTCTAGTGCTAACACCAGCAAGAGGCTTTCCTAGCATGTGAAGTTAAGGCACAATATTGTTCACTGGAGAATTAACCAGGGGAAAAAATGCTTCTGGTGCCATCATCAGCATTATTTAAATACTAGAAAATCCCCTGTTGTTATTCATTTGACAAATAAAAACTATTTGTTATGAGCACTGCCATACAGCTTTATGCTTTGAAGAAGGATTCTTTTAATCAAACAGTTCATCTAGCCAGCTTAAATAGAGGACTAAAATATATGGCTGTGATTGTTCAGCAGGTAGTCTTCTGTTTTCATTTAGGTATCAGCTGTGCTATGTTCCTGTTGCGTATCTCAGTCTTTGGACAGCAAAATAGAGGTTTGGTTTGCACCTTTTGATGTATCAGTTTTATTCCACCAGATTAATACAGAAAAAATCTAAATTTATCCTGGTAGATACCATGTGAGGCTTGCACTCAAAAAGGATTGATAAGAAATGCCTTGGAGCAGAGCACATATTCCTGTCTTGCTTTATACTTTGCTGTGACCATGTAGTCTGCCAGAGCAAGTGGCACTTCTTCACTGCAGTCTTCTGTATGCAAGAATATTTCCACAATATCTACTATACATCCATCCAACCCTGACACATTTTGTTACAAATCCAGCCTCTTTCTTTAACTCTTTTAAACATGGTTCTTCTCCAGATGAAAGTATGGGATATACTTGCATTCTAGGGCTCTTAATGGATCTGACTGCTTCACAGGCATGACTTTGCTTTGGGGACCTCACAGAGAAACTGAGCAAATTATTATACCTTTGGAAAATGTCTTACATGAATCTGAACAAATAATTCCAAAATCAAGGTACTGTTTTGGTCTCTGTTCAGCAATAACAAGTACACTGTAGGAATGAGAGCTTTTTAAGTCTCTGAGTGGGTGGATATACTCTAAACACAGGTATCTTCAGATGCTATCCTTAAAACTGAGTATATAGTTTTTTAGGTTTAAAAGCTTACTCTGGAAAAATTCTGCAGTCTTCTTTCTCTGAGCAGCTGAGGAAGGTCATAGAAGAAGCTGCTTGTTATGACCTGTCTGACCAGCAATCTTGCAAGGTGTTCTGACAGGGGTGCTGTCATGTTTAACACTCCCATCTCTGCTTACTGGAGCTCTTTTAACTATTCTGAGCCATTCAGTGGGTCGTGCTGGAAAAGAGAATCAAATCCCAAAGTGATGCCTCTTAGGGTGAGAAGAGGAGATGGAAATCACTGACAAAAGCATGAATTAATTCTTTTGATGGCCCTGTGCAAAAGCAGAAGTGTTTTACAACAGTTTCTTGCAGTTGTTATTCACCGGTTTGTACTTCTGGAACCTTTAACAAGTTCTTACGCTGGATAAATCCTGGGTGCTCTGGGCACTATGATGTGTATGAAAGAATATGATAAACATTGCTGCTGCTATAATATATATTATACTACATAATGCAAGAATAAATAAAGATAGCAGTAAAGCCTGATGCATTTGTATCACACTATGCAGGCAAGATCAATTGATCACATAAATGGTGTCTCACGCCTAAAATGCAGCCACCTCTAGGAAGAAACCCAAGTGTTGTCACACTGCAGAAGCATTTGAGACAGGGAAGGTAAAAATACTAGCTACAACTGCCTCAGTGAATAAATTTACGCAGTTGTAATAAATTTATCCACTAGATTTTCTTGCTTAGAAAATTCAGGTGCATGTCTGATTAAAAAAAGTCAAATCAGTGCATGATTATCCCTCTTTTCCCAATCAATACAATCACCCCAGCAGGGTAGCTTATTCAAAAGCACTCATCATATCTGCTTTGTGTGTAGAAAGACTCTTATCACCTCTCTGTGATTTTGTAGTAGTGAGTATTTTTTTAATGCTGCTTCCATTTCAGGCACCGAGCTGTGGATCAGGGTCACAGATGTGGCCAGAGAAAAACAAGCATAATCTACTACATGTTTGTGAAACTGAAAACTTTGAAAGCTATTGTGTTCAAGGCTTACAGTAATAAATTGAGCCTTCTTAATAAACCACAGGCCTGTGTTTGCAAGCTGTGTATAACAGATCCTTGCCTATCTACTTTCTCTTTTACTGGGGTAACTCACTCCTGCTTTCTTCAAAATACCCCATTTACATCTCTCTCAATCTAAAGAATGTATTTCTCTTTCCTTTTCTGCTGTCAGGGGACCTCTCCTTCATTATCTTTCTCTCTTTCAGGGGTTCTGCGTTCATCTTTGTGTGGCAGACATACTTACTTAGGTAAAAAGTATTCAATAGCAGAGCAGGGTAAGAATACATGTATACTGTTACTTAAACATACATCCAGTCCTACTGCCAAAACCAGATTTGCCATCCACCTACACTGTTACATTTCAAGCCTTGCTAAAATACTTTTTTCTGAACTCTTAGTCATGTTTGCATAGTCAGAGTCCAGACATAGCTGGTGCTTTAGTAAGAGTCTTAACTTTATGTTGTGGACAGACAGCTGCCTGTAGCTTGGGCCTATTAATGCCTAATGTGAATCAGAAAAAGGCTTTTCATATCACAGCTTAACGATGGTTCCGGAAGCATTCCCACTCTTCCTTATCTTTTGCCCTGGCTGAGAGCGAATCACTGAAGAGCAAACTCAGTGCTTTCCTATAGCTGCAGTCATTGCCGCAGGTATAATCAAGGTAGTTTGTAACCAGCTCAATAAAATTGTTGATCTCATAGCTGATCCCACTCTGAGCAGGAGGTTGGACTACAGACCTCCTGAGGTCCCCCTTCATCCCAGAGGATCATCCCATGATCCTGTGATCCTAACCTATGGTTGTAGGATCGTATGTGTCTGCACCAACCACTGTGGCTTTACCACTGCAATACTCTCAGTCCAGGGTAGAGGATCTTAAAGAACAATAAGACATACAATATATATTTTTTGGCGTAGATTAGGTACACTCTAAAACCTGTTCTGGGCTACTCAGGCTTTGGTAGTAGGGCCCCTAAGTCTTGCAAGGACTTTGAAGAGAGAAAAGGAGCAATGCAGTTACTTGAGCTGCTGATTTTTTTCTTCGCTACATTTTGGGCCATCTCACTTGGTTCTCCAAGCTTGAAGGCAGATCTAGAAGAAGTCATTAGAGGACTACAAGTATCTGAGTGATATAGCCAGCATGCTTACTCCAAAATCCGCCTCAGTGAAATAGCAAACTGAAATTTATTCCAGACTGTCTCATGTCTCAGTTTCCTAAGAAGCAATTTCCCTGTTATTCACTTAACCCACCAACAGTCTGAAATTTCATTAGCTCAATGTCTCACAGTCCTAGGATGTGGTGGCCAGGTCATCTGATGGTGGCCTAATCATGCTTTGCTAATTCCAACTTGAAAGCCAGGACTGCTCATAAAGGTATTGTGTGTTTATCAGCAAGGCAAGTATTTTGCTTTCTTGCTTTTTCTGTGTCATACATTTTATGGTTGAATTCTGTTGAAAATTCCTTTTTTAATGTAATCAAATAGCTCAAAAATATTCTCTGTTGTCATTTCTGAGCTCTGATATCCTTACTGCTGCTGAAGTTTTTTGAAAACAATGCTTCACCATATTTTATTATTGAATTTGCCTGTGGCTGTCTCTAGGGTGAACTGAAAATAACAGCCACCTTACCTCTAGAGAGTGGCTTAGCCAACCTGAAATCTAAATCCAAGCAAGTAAGATCAGATAGAGTATCATTCTAGTCATATCATCGATTGCTTTCTCTGGCAAAAACAATTCAGCACCACAGTTATTGACTAACTAATTAGGCAGGGCAAAGAGATACAAGAAGTGATTAAAAAAAAAGGATTTAAAAAATAATTCTATAAAATATCTTTTTATATACACTCCACACTGAATGGGCATTTATCAAAGGTTTTAAAAATCCCTCTTTCAAATGTTCATGTTAATGAATATAGGGTTAAAATTAATTGTCAGTAGAGCAGCACTGCAGTTCTTCCTATGCAGTCTGTGGTCTGCATAAATTGTCATTTTGAAATATGCCTTTTCTATCAACGTGGCAGCCATACCTTAACAATCACATGGAACTACACCAAGAATAATAATGACTATTTGTTTTTTATTATGAATTTAATATTGTTGAAATGCTTAGCTGACAAGTACGTTTCCAACTCCACATGCAGTGAAATCCATTTTCATCAGCCTCTGCTTTGGGAGATCTATGCACTGTAATACCATCTATTAGAATCTATGTGCTGTATCATTGCACATTATGGATAAACTTACAGATCTTCACCTAATGTTTGGGGGGTCGTAAAGAAGAATAGAAATACAGAAAATGCTGTAATCTCTTTAGCTCCTTTATGCACTTCATTTACAAAAAATCATAAAATGGATAGTAAAATATTTACTAGTACTTTGCAGTTCTCAAATGGCAAAAATTGAATTGTATAGTGTCTCACTTCTGCAGAAAGACAGCCAGAGTCCCAAGAAGGCAGCCACTGAAAGAAATGGACTTTTTAACCAGTGTGCTGTGGGGACTAAGACAAATCTCATACCTGTCCCTGCATCACTGGAGTTGGGACTTTTGCTATGTACCGTAACTCCAGAGAGGTCAGACAAATGGGGCGGGGGCTTTTTGTCAACTCAGGTGAGAGACTTAAGTGTATGTTTTGATAGCTGCAAATGATCTAATTGAAGTGATATAAGAGAAAGTAAACAACAGAAAGTTTCAGCTAAGCTATTTGATTTTCTATTGTAGCAGACAGCTCACCTATAGATGCATGCTTATTGCACCTCAGCTGAGGAACGGTAACCTTTAATTCTGTGTAAGTGTTTATCACAAAGTATATGATTTACTAGGAAAAACTTTGATTCAACAAAGCCCTTGAAGTTTATCAGAGAGACATATTTAAGTGAGGTGTGTGTTTCAAGTTCCAAATCAGAAACATCTCCCAACCTTGTAGTTCCACAAAAGGAAAAAAATCTAATGGATTTTGGATCATATTATCATGTAACATACTGGAAACATAACATTACAGTCATCAGTCTGAAAAACACTGTTTCACAGATCTTAGAGTTTCCATCTATCAGATCTGCCTTTTTCTAATTTCACCTCTACCTTACATGAACCAGTCTGTCCAGTCTAAGCTGTTTTCATTTCAGCTGGTTGAAAAGCAACTCCCGCCTTGATTGTACCATCCACAATAACAATGCAGGGATAATCCTCTTTCCAGAGCAAATCATAATCTGAACATAGTTAACTCATGCAATCTGTGTGGATTTTATGGATTTTTTTTCATCCATTTGATGACACTTGAAGATGACTCAATACAGACTTAAGCACATCCCATTGTTCTACTATTTTACAAATTGTTTTCTATATCTTTAGGCAGAAAATCTTTTCTACTGGTGTTTCAGAGGGCTTAAAAATTCTGTGCATTTCATACTATTGTCTTTCACATGTATTGTATTTTCTCTATTGTCTTTTTGTCACTAGATAATATGTTCTTTAGGAAATGTAAGTATATGCATCCTGACATTTCATGCCTGGGATAATAGTCCAGCATTCTCATTCTGGAATCCAACTCATTATTCATAAAAGCGTAGAAAGCCACAAATAGAAATTAAGTTGAAATGCAAATATACAACTTGGAATTGCCTGCAGAATACAAAATAGAGAAAGGTTTTATTACTTTAATCTTTAATAAGACTTTAACTGACCAACAAGTTTGTTCACTGAGGGAGAAAAGCCTTCATTAGCTTCACATCCTTCCCATTGTGTATTGGGCTAATTTTTGTACTAATTTTTGAATAACTATCACCAATCTAGTTAACTTGAGCACTTAGTCATTTATGACTTTTATGACTTTTCTTGTAAGAAAAGACAAGCAATATCCCTTTTTACCAATAGAGGGTTCTGTTCACCAAGGGGTTTCCCTGCTACACTGCCCATTGTTGGCACTTCCATTTCCAGTGTTTCACAGGTGGATCCCCAGGAAACCAGCTGTGACTCCCCAGCTGTTGGTGAGTGAGCTGACAACTCTGTCTTGGTGGGAGAGGTGGGGACCATGGCATGGTCTGGCCACAGCATGACAATCTGCTTCCTTCTGACTGGGAAGTCACTTCTACTAGCCAAACAAATGCTGGAGAGGACGAAGAGTCCTAAATCCTGTTCCCTTTGTGGGAATTAGGCACCTAAATCAAGTGGGGATATATAGCTCAAAAGACACCCCTGGACCTGCACAGCTAAACGCTTCCTTTAAAAACCGCATCCACAGAGAGGACCCTAAACACCTGAGTGCAATCCAGTCTAAAGGAGATGCATTTTCTGTCCCTCATGTTCAGAGTGTGACACTGTGCAAAGGAGGAAATCAAGGCTTACTGAGCCAAAGGAGAGGCTGTGAGAGGGATGCTTACTTCAGAGAGTGGGATTTGGTTCTAGTTCTGGCTCACCACACCAAGCACAAGACATACTTTTCTCTTTTAAGAGCCAGGACTCAGGGCTGGCTTCTTACCTACTGCCAGTCAGGAACCCAGCAGTGCTGAAGTGTCATCTGTAAAGTCATAGTCTTGTTGCAGCTCCTTTTGCTGAACATAGAGTTTTCAGCTCCCCTGGACATGGTCAGGTTTTAGTCACCTTTCTGGAATATATAGATTTATTTACATAACACCTAAATCTCCTCTGCCTTTCTCACATTGCCAGTCTGTTTTGGGCTTTGTTGATAGACACTTGGAGGTCAATTATAATTTTTACATATAATATATAATTATAAATAAATATTTGTCCATAAAGAAAATTACCATTCCTGTACAACATGAATATGCAACTGCTTAGAGTGTAATCAGCAAAGATTAACTTTTTTTATTTTTTATTATTACTTTCGTAGTTCTGAAGTCATGCACGTGAGCTCATAGAAACTCTGCTATTCTGTAATTACAAATAATAAACCCATGTTGTAGCTGGCAACTGTGGAGTGGTCACAGTAGACGTAGCAAAATAACTCACAGAGTTTATTGCTCTTTTATGAATTAGAAGGTGGAAAGCAAAATGGGATGAAGAGATTTCATAGCTACTTTGGCTAATTGATAGGAACTCTATCAAAATTCTGTGCAAGCACAGATATCTCAAAATAGATGTTGACTGTGGGTCTTCAACTAAATCTTCTTCCACACACTGACTGTTCTAGATAAGAATTCAAGAATCCAAGAGGAGGCTGAAGTAAGACTATGCACTGGTTGTAATTTACCCATGGCAATGGCAGGTTTTTCAGTTTTTGTGTTTGCTACATATTTTAATTCCACTGACATAAGAAGAAGGTTTTCCGTTGATTTCACTGGAGATGTAGTTTTTACCCATGTTTTGTTACATATGTTGAATATTGCCAGATCTAGATAATAGATTTGGGCAGATGATTTACTTCAAAAGAGTGTTTGAGCTAAGCTGGCTGGGTTTCCACTGAAGCAGATGAAAAATGCTTGTAAGATCTATTCTGCTATTTCAGCTCTGCATGTTGTGTTTTGGTTTGAGAGGTGGCAACGGACAGCAGCAGGGGGACAGGGGGTGAAGAATAACACCTGTGCTGCTGCAGGTATCTTGTCTGACCTTCTCCCAAAGAGTGTTGCAGGGAGCAATTAACAAACCAAGAAGGACAAAGCTGAGACCCTCCTGCTGCAGTTGCCTGTTGGTGATTTGTCTGGGTCATTCAGTTCCTCCATGTGTTCAGCAATGTCTAACATGGCAGAAACTCTGGCAAAAAATGGGCATAGTAATACATCTAGAGCTACTTTGTATAGATGCAAGTGAGAGATTAAGTTCAGGGAACTACAAAAGTATATCCTTTCTGGAAATAGGATCAGTGATGCTTTGTATTACACTCCCTATGGAAACAGGATATTTATTTTTAAATTACTTTCCTATTATCAACATGTTAAGATATCCAAAGTTTATGAAATAATATAGCAGGGGGGCATTTGCTTGAACTCCTGGTACAAAAAAAAAAAGCCGAATCAGTTATTTATCATTTATCTGCTTCTCTCAGCTGTCAATCTAATTTTCCTGCCTCCACTGATCATATTTTTGCTGTCTGTTCCTTAACAGATTTTGTTTTGATTGCTTCTGTTCAGCTTCTGTCTGTCATCTCAGTGTCTAAGTCGACCATATGTTAGCTTGACCCACTACCAAAAAACTTCAGTCTGAGTTCACTTGAGAAGTTACTCTTGTTATTATTTGAAGATTTATTAATTTGTCAATGGCATCTGGTTCTTTACCACCTGCCCTGAAATCTGCTCTTGTTTTTTCACTGCTGGGAAAAAAATAATAATAATTTCTGCCTTCAGATACATTCAGAAATAACAACTCTTCCAGCCTTTCTTCCTACCATAAGGTGTATAATAACAAAATGGCATCTTTGTGCTACTGAAATGCTTTCTATCTGAGATAGATACACAACGGGAAAATAGTACTATTGCCATTTTGTTGCTTCAGAAATTGAGGCACAGATGAACAGTCTGATTCAGCTGATGTTAGTCAAAAGGATGGTGTAAAATGAAGACTGCTTCCAAGCTTATCAATGATGTTGGAAAAATAATTAAACTTTCTCCTTAATATTTGGGGCTACAGAAGTCAGAGAGAAAACACAGCCAGTCTTTGAACACTGCCCTCTCTGACACTCTCTCTACTGTTGATAGAACTCACTACCTCCTTTGCCTCTCCTGCAAAAGCAAGACAGGAGGTGCTGAGAAAGTTCTGGAGACCCCATCACTGGCTATTTTGCTTATCTGTCCCTAGCACTGGCCTTGAGTGAAGTGATGAACTGAGCCACTGCCTCCTGACTTCCAGCTCATGGCATAATGATAGGGCTGCTCACTCTCACTGAACGAGAGGCGCCCAGGAATGAGTCTGTAAACAGGGGGGTGCAACTTCCTTTCTTCTGCTTTGGCAGTGCCCCAAGCTTTGCATTTTTAGTCATTCAGTGTTCTCATAATAAATCCCTCAAAGCTTACATCTGAGCCTTGTCTTTGTGCATGAAAATGAGACCTCTACAGCTTGTGCCCAAAGCTGCTTTTTTCCTAGTGAATTGTCCATCTTCTCTCTTTCATTCCCTGCTGAAACACTGCTAAATATTGTGTTGCATTGAGCTTAGCCCTTCAAAGCAGAGTGATATATGAACGTCATAACTGCTAGAAGATGCCCATGGGAACGCACTGAGGATACCCCTGGGGAGGCAGAAGGAGAATGCTGTGCTAGCAACAGGTAGTTATTATTTGAATAATGCAGAGATGTAATTTGAAAATTCATTCTCACTCTAGTGTTGACCTGGAGATAAGACAAGTCATATATCTCTCTCTTGATCAGGGTTCAATATTCGTTCCTATATTTTTACTTGACTTTATAATTCCTACCTTTTCCCTTTAACTAGCCAAATTATAAGCAGTGCATTTGCTAAACAGTTGCATTGTGTTATCTCTCCACTCACTCAGACCTGTAACAGGATGTTTATCTACTGAAGAAAAAACCTGCCTCTCATTTACTCTGCAAAGCACTCCACTGCCTTCACAGTAACTGTAGCTGCAATTATCATTGTTGGCATCCAGAGATAGTGATTTTTCTATTTACACTTCATGCCTGGCCCTTGTGAAGTTTAATAAATGAAGTCAGCAGTTACATTATCATTTGATAGACTTATCACCCGATAGTAGCTGCTGAAATATGCAATAAATAAAGGTCCTAGAGGGAAGGAAAAGCCTTACATTACAAACATTACATGTTTTTTCAAAGAGAATTGCAATTTTTCTTTTACCCTATGTGAAGAAATTTAATTACAGTTTTTCTGTTTTGTTTAGTTTTTACTTTCTTTTGTTATTTTATAAGAAGTCACCTTCAGGAATTAATTAGTCTAAATGAAATTTAACTCAGGATGTGGGGGACAAGGAAAAAACCAATAATAGAAAGAGTGGCCTGGCATTTTGCTGAGATCTTTGCTGGCAATACTTGGGTAGGGCTTGTGGTCTGTTGACAGAGACACATTAATTCAAAACATGCCTCCAGCAGCCTCCACTAGTAGGGCTGTTGTGATGCTCCTTTGGTGGGCCTTAAAACTAGCCTCTTCACCGAGCTGGAAACAGCCCAGCCAAGATGAGATAGAAAAGATTCAGCCTTAATAGCAAACACCACCAGATCCTCTGGAGGCAGCTAAGTCTTGGTAGTGGAGCAGTCCTTTCTATTGTGAAATCAATGGCAAAAATCCCATTTCAGCAAAAGGCTGAAGAGAGCTGAATTTTACCAGTTCTACCAAGGATTTGCCTTAGTGGGTTTCTTCTTTGAGCCAGACAGCAAACACTATCATGACAAGCAGTGTTTGCCTGGTAATAAGTGCTGAGCATAAACTCAAATAGACTATTCCCCACTAAGCAAATAGTAATACCCACCTACACACATGTATGTTTATCCTGGTACTCCTCTCATTACATTTTTCAAGTAGATGAGTGACAAAGTCATTGGAAGACTTTAGCTCACTGGTTGTGTTGTAGGTTCTCTGTAGCGGGAATTCAGAAAATACTAGTTCTAGTCACTGCAGAATCTTAACGAGAAATGCACATAAGCTAAATGAAAATTGGTAAAAAACCCCCTTTGATCTGTTTTCCTGTGAGCAGCTGGAATGGCCACTGCAAGTACCAAACACACCCACATTTAGAAAAAGTGCAATGCACAGGCACCACTGTTATTAAAGCCACTAAAAATGAGGAAGCATCTAAAATGGTTGTACAGTTTAATTCTGAATAGTCTCCTCAGAGCAGCTTGATCTTTACCCTGTGTAACATACATTCTATCTTCTGGAGATTCCTGGATTATTTGACGGGGTCTTTGCAAAGCTTTCATTTGGGGAGGAACACGGATGGATGTGTGTTCTTCCTCTCAGCCCCCCACCCCAAGCACAAGGAAAAGAGTTTAGGTGTATGTGGATTTGGTGTGATTTCTGTTCCTTTCCTTTTGAGACTTTATGTTTGTTTTCCCTCTTCATGGTGTTAAGCTTATTAATTGCTTTTTCTGCCTGCTTCAAGGATATAATGATGAGCACCAATCCAGTATTTTGCTCATACTTTCTTCAGTCACAGACAGCAGCAGCTTCTGCCACAGAACAGGGGTGTTTGGCTCTGAACCCAGGATCTCTTCTGCTGGAGGTGCCTCTGCTGGACAAGCTTTGCTTCTTCAGTGCTCTGAGGATAAGAGCTGCAACTGTGAGCTTAAGCCAAAAGTGATTGCTATAAGCTGAATGTTCATTAGTTCAACAGGACTCAAAGGAAAGGCCTTGATGAACTAATAAATCCTAGGAAAAGTAGTATCCCCTTTTCCCAACAACACACTCAGAGATGGCCCCAAGACCATCTTTGCAGTTTGGGCTAGTAATAAATAAAGCTGTGATCGCCTGGCCCCCTAGTTTGTTCTGATTCTTGAAAACGTTTAGGCACCTACTCTTTGCATAGACTAATAATTCTTAGTCAGCTAGTTAGCCTGCCTTCTCAGTCAGACCTTCCTGAGTCCCTTCTTCACCAAAACAATGCACTAGATGCCAGTGACTACAAATATGACCTTTAAATATAAATAAAATATACATATTATTGATAATATGTATATGAATATATGAAAATGTAAAATAATAGAAAATGTAAAAATGGTTCTGTCAGCATGGGCTTATCACACAGTTGTTTCCAAACTGTGAACTATCTCTGCTTTCATTTTTCTCCTTAATGAAATGGAAAAAAGGTGGAAGGGCTCAGAAAATAAATAAACAATGGCATGCAAGGCATTGCCAAATCACCCAGAGTTTTGTGCAAATTGAGTGACCCATAGTAAAAATAAAGTTTGGTCTGTGTAAGGTTAGATAGCCAGAACTCAAAATACACTTAAATAATAACAAAAGTTTAAAAAAACAGTTAAACCAGAGGACTTCACAACCTAACTTGAGTGAAATGTACTATACTTCCAGTTTCCCTAAATCAATTTGTTTTTTAAATATGCTTTTCAACCAATGATGATCCCCACAAGGCATTCCCAAGTAATCGTTCTGCTGGTCTCAGATGATCTGGGAGCAGACACAAGCTCACAGGGGAAGGCAGAGAGCATGTGGGATGGCTTGTATCTCACCTGTTAGGCAGCTGGATGTCAGCTCTGCTTCCAGCCCCACTAGCTGCCAGGCTGCGTCACCAGCCATGCTGTGCTGTGTCGCACAATGGTCAATGGCAGGACAAATGCAACTGGTGTATATAGATGTATGCCCCTCTGGAGCGAAGATTAATGCTTTCCCATGGTACCATATATGCAGAATATATTATTTTCAAGTTCAGTCCTTTTTATTATTTCCCAGTGGAAAAGCTGGACAGAGCAAATAATGCTTGAAAAGATTGTGATTAAAATTAGATACCTTTTTTAGTACTATGAAATCATGCTACAATATCTTGTGATCACTAAATAACTACTAAACATTTTTCTCTGTAGAATGAAGTAGGTTGTGTATTTTATTAAAGGGAGCTGAGCTGTTAGGAAGAAGCGATATAATTCTGAACAGTGGTCATACTGAATATTGCCAAAGTCACCAAAAGTCTACAAGAGCCTGTTGTTTTTCTTATGTGACTCTGTTCTTTTTCTTCTGTGAGTTTTGGATCAAGTCCATTATGAAACATTGCCTACTGACACCTCCTTGTTCCACAGAGAAGTGGGCTTGCTGGTTAAACAGTCATTTTCTGCCACTGAACTGAAACTTATATGTTATGGATGATCTGACTGAAAGTTTTAACATGAAATCCTAGTCACTTTTATATCAATACTAAAACTGCCATTAAGCTCAATAGGGTTAAAATTTCTATCTATCTATCTATCTGGATCGTTCAGGGAACTTTGGATCAGATTAGAATGTTAAATCTAGCCCATTCCCAAAACAGACAGAAAAGAATTGAGAACACACACATGCCAGGAAATTCAAAGTTAACATAACTTCGATGCTTAGATCACCTTGGGAACATATATTTTTAGAAACAACCAAGATAAGGAAAAGATGGTGCCTGTTGAGCCTTAACAGGTTTTGTCATTTTGCATTGCAAAGTTACTTAGATCTTAGGATTTATATTATCTGTGAATATCAGTTCCAGGCTTGCAATTCTAAATATTATAGAACAAGAAAAGCTGCTGAAATATCGCCTGTCTTTATGGTGCTGAAACATGCAAGTGTGTTTCTGAGATGTCAAAAGCAACTCAAACAATACAGCAAATCCTAATCAACAGAAGTCATCATAGTTATTTTTTATGGCTCTCTACATCAGCTTGTTTTCATAACACAGACATTTTACTTTATGCAAGAACAGATGTATTTGTGACTATTTGCACTGAAATATCCAAACATTACAGTAAAGCAGCAATTTACAGTTGGCTGACTGTGTCTCATCTTTAGTATACAATTAGTGAACAATGAAAAACTCATTATCTTCTTATTTCATTACAGCCAGGGAAGCAAACAATTAAATTTGGTGGTTTAAAAAAGATACAAACAAACAAAAAGCATCTTGACTTCCAAGAAAGAACAAAGTACATGTCTTTCCATCAACAGCACTTGAGTGAAATTCGTCAAAGGGGTGTGCTCTTAAATGGAGTTCCTCTTAAATGCTTTCTTTTAACTTACAGGCTGAGATAGAGAATGATAGAGAAACTTATACATCCACCACCATCAAGATACTTATTCCTGTATTATAGGGTGGTACATGTATAACATATATAGGAATCTAAGCATCTCCAAACTGTTTTAAAATATCATTCTTTCTTTTTTCATATCAGACTTGGTTAGTGTTTGACTTAGGCCATGAAGCATGGATCTTTGTTTCTGTCTCAGCATCTCTAACTGTTGCTGTTTCATTGACCAAATAAATGACCAAATGTTGCCTGAATCTTGAAAAACTCATGTATACAGAAGTTTTCATATTGCAGAAATGCATGAAGATTAATTTTAGCATGGAAGATTAACCCAATTTTAACAGTTTTAAAATATGCATTTTCTCATATTTACTGGTTTTCCACTCCTGCTTATGTTACTAAAAAGAACAAAGTAAAAAAGTCAGCTCAGTGAAATCTGGGCATGCCACCTATTAGTACATAGAAGTCTGTTCTGTCTTTTCCTCTTACTTTTAGCTTTCCAGTAGTCATTTTGTCCATCTTTCCTCTGATAAAAATCAAACATCTAGGAATCTTCACTGCCAGTATCTAGACATTTGTATTTTGCTTTGTGAGGTACAGCGATCAAGACGATGCCCAGATTCATAGGTTAATTTGCACCACTTCTTTCTCAAATGACAGTACTCTGTTCTTCACGCATTCTCATATGCTGTAGCTAGTGTAGCCTGAATTTAGAATCCGCATGGATGACAAGGATTGATTCTTCTTATGCAGGTCCATCAACACTGACTTTCATTAAGCCATCTGCTCATATATAGTTCAATATTCTGGAATGTCTTCATTCTTTTTGCTTCTCTTTCTTCTGCCTCATCTAAAAAAGAAGTTGATTAATTCATGGTTTTCCTACAGTCCAGACTCTTCTGTAGTATACTGAACAACACATGTCCTAAAGTCCTGATTTGTTAAATGTTGTTTGATCTCACTGGACCTACTTATATGTTTAGCATTGAACAGAGCCAAAGGGTACAAAGCTGCTGTAGTTTGCAACATTGTGATAGATCTTTTCCTCTATGACTCAGGATTGTAGAGAAAAGGATGTTCGAAAGCAGAATGAGTTGTCAGTTCACTTACTTTATGTTGATGTTCATAAAGAATTGATCTAACTTTCTTTTATGAACTCAGGCTTACTTCTCCCTTTCACATCCTGTCATCCCTCAGTTATTGTTTCACAGCTTAATATTCACTGATGTTGCTTGCTTGTTGCCTTTCAGGTTTCATGAACATTCCCTTTTAAAGTGTTAATTCTATTATTTGAGGAGACTTGCTTGTGGATGGACATCTTGCTAATTTCTTCTTATGTAAAAGGTGATGCAAGATATTTTAATCCCATTGTCTCTCTCCCTCAATTGTCCCTTACTCTGATAACATCAGTAGCAAAAGGCTGAATGTAAAATTTCATTATGCCATTTCTGTTTAATATTTGGTCTGACTAACTATAAAAAAAGTCATATCTTAATCCCAGTTAGCAGTTATGAAGGACTAAGAAGTTCTCATGAGGTGAAAGGAGATACAGAAAGGTAAAAGATGCTAATATTGAACCCCACAGTAAAATTCATATCATTTTTCAGTGCATAAAATGAGCATGTCAAGGTGAAGACCTAAGTGAGAATTAATCTCAAGGTAAGCATCTAATCTCATCTACTTTTCCAATGATAATCGGAAGAGAGGACTAGCACTGGGAAGGGGAGTCCTTCTGTGTGTTCTGCAATGGATAAATCTTTCTCTGTCAGTGCCTATTGATATTGAGGAAAGATAGACAACTCTTTCTCTGCTGTAATTATTGACAGAGAATGGCTGATTCATTTCAACTAGGTGCCTAACTTTCAGATAACAACAGATTAGGTGAGGTGAATCCTTACTTGATGATGAAAGAGCAAGTATACATTTAGGATGATACACCATGACTCTTCCCAGTCTGGGAAAAAGCAGATTGTTGCAAAGAGTAATTTTTGATAACAAAACACATATGTCAGGTTTACATGATACGTAGCAGAACAGATTAGATTAACTCATGAGGTCCCTTCCTTATCTCCCAATTCCATGCTTTTTTTTTTCTGAATGACAGAAAACCAACAGCAGTTACTTTGAAGAGAGATACAAACATCAGAGCAAAAGCTACTGAAAATGACACTGATTAGAGCTGTTCAAAATCCCTGTCCCATGGGAAATGTTGATATTTTGACATATGTTTTCTTCCCAAAATGGAATTAGAAAGTTTAAATATCAGCAATTGTCATGGTAATATTTATTCACGAATGCTGAGATGAAGAACAAATATTTCATTTTGAAATAGCTATACTACAGCATTTGAAAACATCATTTGAAAGGTTTCATTTTAGTCTCAGGTTTTCACATTTAACATACATATATTTGTATATCTATCTATCTATCTTTGTGTATGTACATTTGATGTTGACTTTTTCCTTTTGAGAAGAAAGCAGTGATTTAAAAAATTCCTCCATCTTTCCAGGAAACTTCTTTGGTCACTACATTTGGTCAGCCATAGTAATGGCACACCAACCCCTTTCCTAAAGGGAATCTGAACCGTCGAGTCATTCGCCATGATAGAAAGAGACCTACCTAAGACAGAACTCTACCAGGAAACAATTCACAGTTTGGTTGTGAAATCCTTCTTCGTAGTGACTACATATCACCATTTTTCATTTTAATGACTAGCAAGGGGCAGGGAATAATCTAAACAATATCTCACAAGAAAACTTGCTGAAAGAAATTATCACGATAACCAAAGAAATGCAAATAGCAATTTTATTAATACTGTGTTCTTCTAGCACTTTTATGGTGCTTTGTACTAAAACAAAACAGCTTGTTATTTCAAGGCAAATGTAAATATATATGTATATTTATCAGTGGAGTGCTCTCTAAAAATGTTTTTAAATCTTAAATACAATTCAATGTTTAAAAAAACTGGTGTAAATAGACAGCATTATTAAGGCAATAATGATCTTTTAAAAATTGTTATAAACAAAGAAGTCTTTCAAGTGTTACTTATGACAGGAGGAAGTTTTACAGGTCTCTGGGCTAGTGTTAGGTACAAGTTAGGCTGAAAGACCTCAAATACACACATAGGCAGTTTATAGAATAGTGGCACCTTTCCTGAATTAATTTATTGGCTGTGCTCTGAGACACCAGACCCATATTTTGTTTTATCAGTGGCCCAATAGCTTTTTGAAACTATCAAGTCTCTAGATCTCTGCAGCTCCTACCTGGAGCTAAATTCTGGTGTGAATTTATACAAACCTGCTAAAGTAAAACTTTGAAGAAGCATTTAAGACATTAATAGAAATGAAGGATCCACTTTCATAGTAAGTATTTTCAGGGTCTGAAATCATTGAGTCACTATTATGTATTAATTGCTTGAGGTCAAAGAACCCAGAAGATACTTTTTAAGTTTCCTGGCTTTATGTCTGCCTTGTTTATCTGGAGCCTGAGTATTTTAGCATATGCTGTTTCTGTGACTCTGCGTAATACCTAAGACACCAGTGGCCCCTATGGCTCAGGCTACTGGCTGCAATTGCAAAAGATGTCATTAAAAATACAGCCGGAAATCAGTTTCATGACTTTACATTGGTTCATAATGGACATTTTTGCCTCTAGCTGTGGATTACACTAGAATGTTTCTGAACAAAACGTTCTGTGAAACCCAAATTGTAACTGATCCAAAGCCTATGAATGGCAATAAAAAAATTCTTACTCTGTTTATTGGGATTTCAGTCCATACCTCCATGCCTCAACCTTCACAACTACACTAGCCTGGGATTTCTTTTCTTTAAGTTGCAAAGAAAAATACTATGTTTCAAAAATTGTAATTTGAAACAAAGGAACAACGGAAGTTTATTATCATAAGTGAGTCCTACACAGTGATATATACATGTTTTAAATTAATACAATGGGATGCCAATTTATTTGATGCAAAAACCATGTGATGGCACATTGTTATTGCAATTTCCTATCCTTGAAGCAAAGTATTAACCTGCATTGTGACAATGTAAAGAAAGACCACAAAGTAACACCATGTATGCTTTTTCAGCTATTTTTATTTCAGAGAAAATATATGTATAAAGTGGGAATGGACTCACTGGATACGTTTCACTCATCACACCATTTGAACATCCAGCTCTTACTGGAGAACTACAATGGCATAGGAGTACATTATACACCTCATTGTTGTTGGACATAGCTGAATAGTTGTGCGGTGACTCTCAGTGACTCAAAGATTCAAAGCAGTCATTCAAAACAACAAAAAAGTGACAGCAAACAATCACAGTATTGGTCTGACTCATGGAAGTAAGTTTTGTCAGGGACCTCTGCCTAAGAAAATTCAGATGCTTTACAAATATTGGGACATCAATCAAGAGAGCATTGCCAAAATAAATGGGCATTGTCTTGCATTATCATTCTGATCCTACAGAAAACATGAATAATCAAAGCATAAAAAATAATTTCCTGTATTGTTTCCCTGACACTGATTTGCTAAGAGTTGAATAAGAGCACACTAGACCTCTAAGAAAAGTAATTTTGTTGCAAGAACTGCACTTTCTTATGAAGAACATGGAGACACTAGGCAAAATTCCTTCAGTAACTGCTGGGAGCTTATGAGAAAACAGAGGCTTGTACACATTTTTAAGGGCTGTGAAAATCCTTCTGATATGACCATGCAGTAGAGCTGGTAGCCACAGTAAGGGCTGGAGTCACAGATCCAGGCATTGCCTGTCCTGTCCTAGTCTACAGCATGGATCATACGCAATGTGAAAACCGTTTTTCTTCTATCTACACCACTCATCCAAAGTAGTGTAGCATCCTACCTGCAGCCAAGCTTGAACAAATCAAGGACCAGATTCTCCTCACCCATCTACAGCGAAGTCACCTGTGGCACAATCTGTGCTTTCTTAAAATCAAAGAAAATTTTGTTTCTGAGATGGATACAAAATATGCCAAGGAAAACCTCTTGGATTGGAGAGCAATAGTGCCATTTGGTGCAAGGATGTTGAGTCTTACTTTGTTTTGCTCAAAGAAAAATTACCCCTTAATAAGAACAATAACGAACAAGGCTAATTATACATGTATATATATGCACACTGCTTGAAATCAAGATGTAGGATTTCAGGTTGAAACCTCTTTGTTCTGTAGACATTACACATGTACCAGAATGTGTCTGATGTCTGGCAAAGTGCTAGCATGGAGGACTATCACAGATTATAGCATTTTCACCACTGTACAAATATGAGGTTTTTAAATTATAGAATATTTTTTACACAAACTCTCTTAGCTGTCAGCTGTGCAGATCAAAGAGGACATGCTTCCCACAGACGATGTTGATGAAATCCTTCCTATCCTACCAGGTCAACCATCTTAGGAGTAGAAGGACTTTGCCTATGGAAGTGATTTTTTCAGCCTGCATGGCTTGCCCCAGTGTCAGCCTCTACACAGAAACAAGGGCTTAGTGCATTAGCTGTCCCGGGGCTTTGCTCTGAGACCAATGTTGAAAATCTCTGCCTAGTATTGCTACGTGTAGATTTGGTGTGAGAAAAAAGAAACAAAAGATTGTAGAAAAATGTAAAAAAAGTATCTTAGTTAACACAACAGATTAAAAAAGACTAGCCACAAAAACTAACTTCTATTTCTGAACATATAAAGATAGTATCTCCAAAATACCATATGTAGATATGCCAAGGATATTTGCATATTCAAGAAATATATGTGTGCCTTTGGTTATGTTTATATATAAGCACAGAATTTCATTTTTTATTTTATATTTTTCACTAATTTTTTTAATCTTGTTTTTAACTTTTTAAGCATTCTTTTTCTCGCCAAAATAAAAAGATAAAGGAACTGAAGGAGATAAATCAACACACGGTAGTAACAAGAATTATATTTTCCTTTACTTTGTAACACAGAATTTGGTTTTGTCTGTAGCACTTTAGCTCTCATGTGTAAGTGGATATTGCTAATCATCACTGCAACCTGAATTGTGGTCTGTGAGTGCAAGCAAAGCTGGAGAAATAATAAGAAACCCACAATCCAGCACCAAGCAAACAAGGACTATAGATGTAATTCTCTTACCAATCAAAAGTGCAACTCTGCAAGCACATATACAGAGAAACACTGCACTCTTAGCTCTAAAACCAGGGCTTCTATGATACAATCCTTGTTTGTAACAATAGTCATTTCCCTTTCCTATGTATACTGGCTATTGCAGCTTATCCTGCTCTGGGTTGTTGATAGAGGTGGATGAACTGATGAAATTAGAACTGACCTAAGTTTTCACCCCAGGCCTGAAATGCAGTATTATCCATGGCTGAAAAACTTCTGATATTTTCTCTCTTTGTCTATATTTCCAAGTGGTTCAGAAAAAAAAGCAGCAAACACTGAAAACCTCAGAAGGAAACAAGCAAGCAAAAAATGCCAGATTTGCAAAATTTCACAGGTTTAATCTGACTAGATGTTCACAAACGCATTCAGAATAAAGTTCACCTATCTCTGTTTGGAGGGATAAAATTCTTTTGAAATTAATGAATCTGCAAACATTTCTTCCAAACATTAAAAACGTTAACAGTCAATTTTCCGGTAGCTGATGGGTTTTAGGTTAGGTGTTTCTAGAAATCCAAAGACTGACTCTACAGGCAAAAAGAGTGAGTATCCAGCTGTTCCAATCTAGGATCTGAAAGCAATACTTTGCAAAAATGCTTATTGTCAGCTGTGATGCACTTATTTTTAGAAACGAACATTGCTACCAAAGGTTGTTCTCATTCCCAACATTCCCCTGCCTGAGGGTATGCTCGTTCCACATTCCCAAGGTATGTTTGCAGCTCATGTAGAGTTATATTTGCTTTAGATCTAATTTAGCAAGTGCAGGTAGCAACAAAAATGAAAGAAGAGCTGCACAGAGTCTAAAAGTCAGCACTGAGATTCTGGGTACTTTCTTGGCTTGCTACCACACTACAGCCTGTGCTGCTCTATTGTCATAGCTACTGCTACAAACTAAACGATGGAAATTGTGTCTCCTGTAATTGCAGTGCTGAACTGCAGCATAGGTAGACACCTACTTCTCTCTCTCCCTAGCAGAGCCTATGAGTGATAGTGTTCTTCCATTTCAATAAGAACCAGAGATTTAGGGTTGTGGATGGACTGAATAGCCAAGAAACCCACCCAAAATGTAGTATCTCATAATCTTTTGACCCACCAATGTGAGCCACAAGGCATCAGAATATCTAACCAGTGGCTGAAATGTCAAAAGCTGCAGTTTCTTCCTGAATGACTTGCTATGATGGGCAGATCACATCATGGCTTTTCTCTCTAGCTGTGATTTTAAATGATGGTTTCTCAAAGTCATGCAAGGAGCAGTGATCTTGCCTAACAAGGATGTGAAAGAGAGATTGGTTTTGAGTTCCTGTCCCTACTAATGGCTGCAGGGAGCAGCAGCAAGAGAAGAGCTTGAAGGGGAAGGGGAATTTCACATTTATTCTGCTTCCTCCTGTTTCCTCTGCTCTTCTGTGAAATGGATATACTTCCCTGAACTTGGTGCTTTGAAGCATATTTTGGACCCTGGTCTGCTTTTAATAGGAAGAGCTGAGAGCCCATTACTCTCAGGAAGGGTTTCCTCCCACACACTATTAACAAATGCTCCTTCTTGTCCTTCCACTTTAAAAAGGTGCACACTATGACCATGGAGTTCATGTTCCAGTTCAGCACTTATATTATACCATGGTGCCGCTAAAAACTCTGTGCGGCACCACTGGAAATAGAGGTATCTCACTGTCACATTTCTCCCTTCGCATTCCCCGGCCAAAATGATCAAGCAGGTCAGGATTTTCCTGAAGGCCAGGAGACCTTTCCTCCGAAAGCAACTGCATGACCCAAAGCTAATTCCTGACTCTTCTTGCTTATGCTTCATGGCTCAGTCTTGTTAATGTAGACTGTAACATTTCAAAAGCATTAGTTAGCTCTTGATTATGTCTCATTCCTGGGGCAGAGCTGCAACACACGTGGTTAGTTAGGACCTGAAAGCACTACTCTAATTAGCACTCCAGCTGTGCAGAAGGGTGCTTTCGTGGGGATGGAGGGAGTCAGATGGCTTTTGTGGAAAGACATGTGATGGGTTCTTCCAGAGGCAAAAGCTTATATTAAGGTCCTTTTAAAATGAAGTGTCTTCCTCTCTCCAGATTCCTCCCTCTTTTCATGCACTGCCAGGTGCTCTTCTGTGCTTCAGTGCTGAGTCACAGAGTCTCTGCCTGCTCCAGAGTGCCAAGTGACACCATCTGACAAAATGACACATCACAGTTGCACTGAGGATGTCTATTTTTTCTGTGAAACATAAGAGAGATGGGACTTTTATGGCCCAGCCTGGTATTTATAAATCTAACTTGCCATTGACTCCTAAGTTATGGAAGTGCCTGCCACTAAAACTGCCTTTTTTGAGGTGTTACCGGAAATGTGAGCATAGCTGCGATGGAAAGGAAGGATGTTTTCTGTGTTAGTCACTGGCTTGGGAAATCTGCATTGTATTCTTGTCTGGAATCAAGTCCCTAGTGTTACCCTGGGCAGGTTAATCAGCCTCTCAGTGGGTCTGCTCCATGTCTGTGAAATGGCTTCCCAAATATCTCGTCTCTTTTTATCCTGTTTTGGCTATTTAGACTGACAATCCCTCAGTGGGAAGCCAGACTATGTCTTAATGTTAGCACAGCACCTAGACCAGCTGAACTTTATTTCTTGTTTCTAGCTGGTACAGCAGTATAAAGCAATAATTATGTGCCCATGCAAAAGCTGTATTAAAATGATGGCTTAAAAAATGAGGACTTAAAGTGCTCCTTAAGGATTTAAAGCATGCTCCTTTGTTGAAATGCATTAAGATGCTGCCTTTAGAGTATCTTTTATTCCTAGAAGACTGCTGTTTTCTTTCACAGGGAGAATGAAATGAGCTTAGAGAATGACCCAGCTGATCAATATCTTTTCCAGCCATTGAATCAGTGGATGTTGATTTTGTCTTTTATTTTCTCCCCTCCCCCCCCCCGAAGCCTACCCAGAGCTTGCAAAGAATGAGTGATTGATCTCTTCATACAGTTATGAAGTTCTAGGGAACTCTTCAGCAAAATATTAAATTCCTCCAAAACCATGAATTAAACAATGTAAGCATTATCCTCCTTAGTATCAACAGAGGGGGAAAAACTAATTTTCCATATAAGAGAGAGAGCTTATGGCATGATGAGAGCTACATAGGAAGTCCTTCTGCAGTAGGGCAATAACATATGAATAGATGCTCTTTGGTGGGATACAGAAGCTGGATGCACAACACTTTATGGAAGTTGAATATCCTGCTTAGGAGTATGAAACCTAAGTTGCTTTTTCCTTTAGCTATGGTGTGGTTTCTTATGAGATTTCACATCGTGCTTTACAGGTCACTTGTACTGTAACATGTCATATTTTGCATCTGCGTCTTACTCTCAACTTTGAGAAACACAGGAAGACATTAAGTTAAATGATAAGCTGCAATCTCTCCTTCCATGTCTGCTTTGATGAAGGAAGGTTTAGTAGATATTATCACTGAATTCTGGAGTCCTCCATTTAACTGAATGGGAATTTTTTTCTCTTCAAGGTATGGTATCAGTCTTTCTGCAGACTAACCTGGATTGTGGTTACCCTCACTTGACACTTTGGAGATTTTTGACCTCATAACAATTTTGCTTTTTTTGGTTTAGTTTCTTTGATTCAGTGATTAGTTTCTTTAGTTTCAATGAAGATTGAAAATAATTACCAAAGTGACAGTTGGATCTATTTCCTTCCCCTCACTTGATTGCCCTCTACAACCCTTTCTTCAAGGCATTGCACATTGGAACCTGAAAAAATCAAAATATTCAGAACTGGCTTTGAAAAGCATTGTTAATATATATTTGCAAGTATTCACACTTCTTTTTTTTCTCCCTTCTGAGTTTATGCAATACATATTGCTTACAAGATATCCCTTAATCCAGGTCATAAATCAAGGGATTGTTCTACCCCTAACAGCCAAAGCTATTTATTGTTTTCCTAAAAGATAAATGAGGAAAAAATAAATAAACAATGTAGTCAAATTCCCCTTGGGAGGGAATCCAAAACATTGATTTAAAAATGAGGAAGGAGGAAAGTCGGTGAACCTGCAAACAACTTCTAAAAATCATCACTAAGGAGCCTGCAACTTTTAAAAGAATGAAATAAACACAGATGGATGAACAGCCTGGGATCCAATCAGAGGGAGAAGTGGTTTCAGATGCCGTTGCAGAAAAGATGAGGTGGAAGATGTGAAAGTGAGATCAAAAAGCTGGTTTTGAAGGCAGGATCTGTGGAGTAGATAGCTGTCTCCTCCATAGCACTGAGTGACCAGTAAGAGTGAGCAGATGAGAGGAAAAGGCTCACCAGATAGGTGAAGTCAGGGCAGGAGAGTTGTGCATAAGAGAGCAGTTCACATACTGTGCCTTGAAGTGCTCTGGGATGTGTGTGTGACACTGGGGAGAGGCTGACCCCAAACCTGTGTAAGCTGCTTGTTGGACTTGCGGCTAACAGGATGCAGAGAAGCTGAACATCTGCTATTCTATCACAGACATTTTGTGCGACCTTGTCAGACCTATCATGAAATCTGTACTGTACAGCCAGCTCTTAGAGACCACATTTAGTTTAATTCATCATTTCTTATGAACATGCATGGTGTTCAATCTCACACTTGCTTGTTTAGCTCAGCAATGTCCTCTCGTTCTGAATGGTGTTCAGCTCAATAACTTCTATCATTTATCTAAGTTATAATCTCTGCTACTTTTTTTTCAGTATAAAAGCTGACAAACACTTGTGACTTAACAGGAGAATTCAGATACCATTTGCCTAACTTTCTGTTGAATGACTAAAAGGTTTGATCCCCTTTCATTTTGATTCCTATCAATGTCACCTCTTCTTTGTCTACCAGTACTCTTCTCTGTAGTAAGCTAGCCAGAACTTCCCTATGTAGCCTTGACATAGTATTAGTTTCTAACACAAAAGTAGAATAATTTCTACTGATTCTTTTTGATCCTAAATTCTTCTGTATCTCTTAACACATCCAGAAATTATTTTCTTTTTTTTTATTTCCAATATTTTAATTTCGCCTAGAGGGCTTAGGCTTTTTTTTTTTTTTCCTTCCTAACACAGAAAGATTAGATTCCTAAGGTGAAAAAGAAAAAAATAACACATTTCATAAACACTGACATCAAACTGCTTACAGAAATGCCTTTTAGATCAGTTTCTGCTCAGCCTCTGGGCCTGCAAGCTTAGGTAACTTGCCAATAGAGAAGCAAATATATCCCTCTAAGGCACAATGCAACTAAGCTAAGACACCAGTCTTCACATGAGAGCTACATGGCTCCCACTGCCCGTACATTTAGTATGGCAGAGGCTTTCTATGCAGAAGCATCATTACAATTTTAGTGTAAAAAACCTTAGCATAAACTGCCATGAATGGAAAATATTAACTGTTGATGTTTACAACCCCCGACCACTGAAAATGACATGACTTTTCCCATTGATTTTCCTCTCGTACTTGCCTCACAGCCATTGCTGAAACTGTGCAGGAGTGGGAGAGCAGAAAGGGGATGTGTAGAAGTGTCCTCCTGTTAAAATTGTTGCTAACACCACACCTATGTCTGTGGTATGTTCTTGAGGGTCTTTTATATTTTACAGGACAAAATAACAGTTTACCATTTTTAAAATCTGTTCTAAGCAAGATCAATTTCAGTAGGAATTGAATTCTGGCTTTTACACCATCAACAGTATTAAAACCCCAAATACTGCAGCTATAATAAGCTGGCAGCAAACATTGGGCACATTTCAGTCACTTGACACCATTCTTCTCGCTCCGATCAATGCTTTTCTTCTCCTCCTCTTCCCTGTTTCCCCTTTCCTACCTGACTATGCAGATGTAACAATCAGCACGTTCCCACAATCTTTTAATAATCTTAGTGAGTAGAAGTCCTGAACATTTATAATCATCTTCTCCTTCCTCTGGATCTGTTATTTTACTCCTTGCATGTGCCTCTTCTTTACATTTGATTATTCCTTTCACTACATAGGTCATGCATTTGCTTCTTTCCCCCCACTCAAAACATATTTATTGCTAGGTAGCTCACAGCCCTTTGGGTATACATTAATTTACCTAGGAACACTTTCCATTTCTCCTCTGTGTCCTTTACCTCCGTTGCCTCATTCCATTGATTTCAGTGAACACTTCTTGCATGTCTACACAAATTATCTCTGCTGAAATTCAGCGTCTTTATATATTATTATTTTTTACTCTTTTTATGGGCCCTATTACTTATACCATACATTCTCCTCCTTTCATCTATCATCAATTTGTGTTACAGTAAGCTAATCATGAATTGCCTCCCTCTTACAGTTCTTTTAGATCATTTACACACTGCACTCTGTAGAGAAAAAAACAACAAGAAGCTGCCTACATGCTACTGGCTCTCTTTACATAGTAGTAGGATTGGTTTGAAAAATTCTTATCAATTTCTTTAAGGGGAAGTAGTTTTTTAAAAAATTATGATGCGTTTTCAGAATGCACATACTTAATTTAGGAAGATTTTGTTTTCTCTTAAAATACTGAAATCCTTTTGGGATAGTTTACACAAAAAAACCAGTGTGCTATGGGAAATGTAAAAAAATAATCTCAACACTGGAGGAAAAATAAATAAATTTTCTGACCAATTCATTCTCCTCAAACATAAATTGCCTCTTCCTAAAGACACCAAAACATCCTTATTGAGAATGTTTTTAGTGATATTTTCAGCTTTTCAGGTAACATAAAAATAATTACCAGGGAAGATCCTGACCTGGTGTGAATCTGTTCTGTTAAATAAATGGAGTTTTTTGATTAGGGAGGGGTCTGGCTTGTGGTAATCCTGACTGTGAATCTTATCATTTTAGGCTAGACTGATTTTGATATTCTGTCTCATGATATAAATGTAACTATTGGCTGTAGGGTAGAAAAGATAGCCATGATGGCTAAAGATGAAACTCTTAACTGAAGGTTTCAGTGTGTTTGTGAAGCTCCACATATTATTGGAATTGTTTCCTCAAATCTAGATGAACTGTCAGGTGATAAGAAAAATTACTCTGTCATGGATTCCGTTACCGAGCTTGGTCTCTGGCTATTGACAGACAGCAGATGATTTATCATCAGCAAAGATTGGTGGGACGCAATGTTTCTAATGAACTCAACTGATTTCATGCTCATGGGGTTTTACATTATGTGGTGGTTTAGCTCCCTAACTGTTCTTCCACTGACTAAAATGGTGTTACTCTGTGCTATTGCTTTGGATCATAACTCTGGACTTATGTATGCCAAATTTTTTTTTTTCGTTTTACCCAGTGTTATCATAACATTGCAGGCCCACAAGTAGTCGGAGCCCTGCTGCAGGCCTGTGGTAAGGGAGGTAGTTCTTGATTCAAAGGGTGGGGAGAAGCACACAGATCCAAAGTGATGGGCCCACAGCAAATTCATATGGGTAGAAACAGGTAACACTCTCTCCTGCCTTCTTGAATAAATTAGTCACCTCATTCATGCCTCTCGGATGCCCCTTTCCAGCTTATTGTTGTTTCTTCCACTGCTTATCCATGAGCACATCTTGGTTGCATTTTCTCTGCCTCCTAGCTACAGAGAGTTGCTCACTTCAGTTGTATTTTTTGTCTGTCAGCTTTTGTGTAGATTCTCACTGCAAGCTGTATTTTTCTTCTCTCTCGCTCTTTGCTTGTGCATGGACTCTCCTAAGGATACTATATATTCATTACAAGCTAGAGTTACTCGTACTGTAACTCTCAATTCTCCAAAGCCCAAATGTATGACTCAGGCTTCTGAAATAAGTGAGAGAGACCTAGGGCAAGGTACATAGCAAAAATAGCAGTGGGAAAGATGTGAGATTATTAGATACATATATTTTTTTAATTAGAGATGGTCCCAAAGCAAATCAGTCATTCCCAATGCACTGAAGTGTTGGGCAAGTTTGATATGAGATCTGAGTATGAACTTTGTAGTTCAGCCTCACCTCTAATTTTAATATTTATACAGTTTTCTATAACCTCACCTCTGAAGGTCAAAACTGATAGCCAGTTATCTAAGCAATGTAGGTTTTTACAGCCCGCTTTTGTGGAGCACCAAACAGCTATATGGTAAAAATGATCACTATGTTTTATCTAGCTCACTAAACCAATGAGGGTTTTTAATATGAACCTCTTATTTGGCTACACAGTAACACTATGACATGCCCTGATGAAGAGGCAGCACCAACTGCCCACAGAGTCCCAGGAATCAGTACATCTAGTTGTGACTTAGAAAGAGTCATAATGAAACCTTTATTTTCTTGCTTGTTCTGTCTGTGCTAGCAGTGAGAAAGCAGAGTCATATGGGGGAGAAAAAAAGAGTATCTGCTCAACACGAAATGTATATAAGAAGCATAGAAAATAATCTGGCTTTCGGTTATTCAGGCCAAAATAGATACCTGGGTGGAATATTGTGTCCCTTCACTGTCCTCAGTTACCAAGATGGTATACAGCATCTGGAATAGCTAGAAGCAGTGCACTGCTTTCAGCCAACCAGGCTGCAATAAAAAATGAGTCAAGTAACAGTGCTCATTTCTGCTATGCTTTCACCGTGCCATCATATTAATCAGTCCCTGCCAAGGCTGCCCGTCTTCAGTGACTCATTGCTTGAGCACATTAGGATGTATCAAGGCTCTGTTGGAATGTGTAAAATGGAAAGTCTTGCAGATGTGTTGTTTGTCCTTCTGGGGCTGTCTGTGCTTAGGGACAACTAGAGGAAGAGGCCTGTGCTCAGGAAGTCAGAAAGGTGTTATGGGATTGTTCACCCAAAGTTGCTGTGGGCAGAATTGCTTCGCTTGAAAGTTTGAAGCATGACAGTAAGTTTGAAAAATGAAGGAGTGTGGTGGGAAAGCAAACTTCATCCCCAGAAGCTCAGCTGAAATGATTTGATTAGGGGATACTGCTTACAGGCTTTGGTGGCTTGTAGGTGACCTGAAACTTGACTCAGGTAATCAATTTAGACCTGGCTGTGGCCTCTGCTGCTTCTTTTATTTGTATGTGGTGAACTTGCACCCCTTTTGTTAGAAGCTATTGAGAAGGTGAACATTCTGAAGATTTTGAGTTATTCAGTTTTCCCATCCATAAGTGTAACAGAAGCACTTTCAAAAGACACTCTAACCTTCTCTATGCCCTCCTATCAAGGTTTTCAAATTACTTTGCAAGTATCGGTATTAAGCAGTTGGCATGAAACCGTGATATTCTTATTTAGTTAAAACTCCTTTTGCAGGGTGAGGGCTTCAGAACATGGATCATTAATTTTATGTAATATCTCTGACATTTTATGGCTTGGTGATGGGGTTTCAGTTTGCTTTCACTTTCCATGTGCACGTGTATTTATATTTGTGAAGTATTTGTATGTACTGCTGTGTATTTGTGCACACACATTTAAGGGTGTGTGTGAGCATCCATGTGCACACGTTTTCACAGCAGCTCCAGAAGGAGAATGTGTTCAGTAAATTAAACAAAGTATGGTACTTCAAGCAACATTTCTCCACTTCATTTAATCTCAGTATTTTTCAAATCCCGTTTTTAAAATATCCTTTCTCATTTGCTTGTATTTCTTAATTTCCGTCTCCACCTAATAGTGGCTTTATAAACTGTACAAATGCTTTAATATGTCCACCTTGTGGTATATTCCCAGGACTCTTGTCTGCAGTTTATAGCAGAGATTGCTATTTGTTCTGTGTTACTTAAGGACTCTGAGGTCCGTGTGGCAGAAGAGAATGCAGTTCTCCTAAGAAGTGCATGCTGGTGTCAGCTGAAATCACCACTATTTTAGAAAGAGAATGAATAGAAGACAAATGTGGTAGAACTAATTGGTAGAACTGAGAAGTCATTTTTCCCATAATCTGTTTAGTGGGTAAGGAGGTTCTTGATAGAGGAAGTGCTACCAGATAAGGACTTTATTCTGAAGCTTTCTCAGCTGAGTATTGTAACGGTTCTGCTAATTGAAGTCCAGTGGGACGAGGGCTGTAGGGCCAAGTATAACATTTTGCCTGCAATTTAGAAATAGAATAAGTTTTAAAAGTTTGGATTCACTGTGAAATGAATTTGTTTAGCTTGCTGCAAACAAAGATTCCTATTATACTCTCTTTGTATATAATGTGCATGAACACATGTGTGTGCATACTGCTTATTGGTGTTTTATCTTCTGCATAGGTCAGCCAAATATCTGCATGCCAAGTCATATGTATATAAAGTCTAGCTAGGACTCTAAACCTGGCCCTTTGGTTTATACACCTAATCCAACATTGAAATTAAATAGGATAGCTGCAGTACCATACATCTATAACTTACAGGACTTCAGGGGCTTTTTTAGCCAAAGGAGTGTAGGTTCACTATACACAATCGCACCAGCAACATCAACAAAAGAATGGGAGACATGCTTTTGATGATTTGATATAAATAAAAAAGGTTTGATTGCTATGTTGCAGTTCTGTAGGTAACATAGGAGAATGCATTTGTTGTTATTAAAAGGATGAAAACAAGCCACTAGGCTTCTAGTGTATTCCTTTTTTTTTGTAGAAAATAATTACAAAAAAATTGAAATAAGAATTCTTGAGCAAACTCTGAGATGAAGTGAGGTCTTACTTACAGTGACACAGCCCAGAAATCACTCCCTTACAATCACTGCATTTGCACCACTGTCACACCAGCACAAGAAATGTATGACTCCTGTAGTTGTAAAAGAAAACAATTCTGAACATATATATGCAATGAATCCAGCCAAACCTGTAACAAATAATTACCTTTTTAACAGTCTGAGTGAGGCGAGAAAATCTTAGCATCCCTAGACTCAAACCTTGATATTGTCACCCACAGCTTGCTCGAGAATTTTTCCCAAATGAAACTAGATTGAAGGATTAAACATTCAAGTCACAACGATTCAATCAGAATCATTTATTTATGAGTCATTTTGCAAAACACTCAGTGTGTATTTTCCCATCTCTTTCCTTGCATGCACTTTGAGCCTTCTGGTATTGTAAACACTGCATGCATTATCATTTAGTGCAGAGGAATTTGCCATGGCTTAATAAGGAAATTGGGAGCATCTTTCATTTTATCTCTCTAAAAAAGCTACACAGTATTTAAAATGCTTGTTAATTATATCTGAAGCAAATCAAAAGTTGACATGTGCATATAGTGAGAATGTGTGGCCATTCCAGGATGTCTGAATTTATCTAGAGTATCCTTCTCTTGTGGTTTATTTTAAGTTTATTGCAAAGAATATCCATATTAGGCCTCTCCAACCATCATCTGTCTTTTTGCCTGTCAAAACCCTCTCCTGATTGTCTGCCAATCTTTCCCTTGATGTCCTTGGGCGACAAGAAAAATAATGGTGTAA
This sequence comes from Haliaeetus albicilla, assembly GCF_947461875.1. Classification (NCBI taxonomy): domain Eukaryota; kingdom Metazoa; phylum Chordata; class Aves; order Accipitriformes; family Accipitridae; genus Haliaeetus; species Haliaeetus albicilla. The sequence continues at coordinate 15,694,290 of NC_091486.1, forward strand.
AAAACCCCTTCTCTGGTGCTTGAGCTAGTTCTACCCTCTCCAGGCCAAAGTCTAGCAAGCATCATAAATCCTTCAGGGTAAGCATTTCTGCTCTGCCTGCTCTGTGGATCACCTGCCTTCCATGGATGATGAGTGGGTTCTCTCCACCACTCTGTCAATTGATTTACTTCCGTTGCAACCACATTCACATCCTCAATTCCTGATGTGTTGTAAACTTAAAAAGTCATATTTGGGCCTGACCTTGAACCTCTCAGTCAGTTACAAGTGTACCCCTAATCATTCAGTTCTGGATCAGAACTACCTTCAGAAACAGGGAAGAGAAGAGACTGTCTCCCAGGAGTGTGTTTATGGACATGTCTCTGGAAAGTAGTGCTAACGGCAGTAGTCCTCAGCTACCCTGTGTTCCTGTTCCCACACCTCCTCTTCAGCTGTGCCACAGCAACTTTGTATGGGACCAGGCAGAGAAGTGAATCATGGAATTGACCCAAGAAAAAACGAAGCCTTAAAAAAAAAAAAAAAAAAGAAAAAAAAAGTGGGAAGAGTATTTTTAACATGGATAAGTCTCTCAGACTGGTTCCCTGCCAGCCTCCAAAAACATCTATATAATATGTATATAACAGCATAAAGAATGGGTGGTACAGGGGTGAGAATAAATGTGCATAAAGTTGGAGAGGAGGTGGCACAGGATGGGTGTGAAATGCTCTTATGAAAAATGCCCTTGGAATCATGACTGTACATGAAAAGAAATAAAATACAGCCCTCTGCAAATGCCCTTTAAAAAGCATCACTAAAAATGCAAAGAAAGGAGGAAACCAAATGAGGAGAAGAAATCCTTGGAAAGTTTTATTAAAGACTGTAACCAGTCCTGGATTTCCTTTATCACTAGCACATATCCAGTAACTGCATGGTAGACTGCAAGCAAACACATTACTGCAACAGCAGTTGAAGCTGGGATTCAGAAAAATATTCAAAGACATAGTTATTTTTGATACTACATTAAACTAAAATGGAATCAATGGAAAGGTGAATATTCAACAGAGAAGTCAAAACCCGGACTAAGTTACCTAATAGGTAAAGAAACTAACACCATCTGATTTACACTATGTTGGGGGATAGAGTGTGTCTGCCCAGCTCACAGGATATAGGCACTGCAGCATAAGTATTGGAAATTCAAACTTTTATTTTGCTTCAGTATTAAAACTTCAGATCTGAGTGCTACTTCCAGGGTTAACTGCAGAAGGTGAGATCTGTCGATGCCTTTAAAAATGCTAGTGACTTCGCAGTCAGAGCTAAATGAATGTTGTTCATTTAAACATAATGCTGACCAACAGACAAATGTTGGGTGATCTGTTCTGCTACTCCTATTTGTTGAATAACTTGAACAAGGTGAGGAGCTGTGGATCAGAGAAGTTATTCTGGTGCAAAAGAAAATTTTCAGTTGAGGTCTGCCTTTGTCTTCTCCATTTCTAGTCTTCTAAGCTTATGAAATAACTTTTGTATTCGTC
>NC_091486.1:20699829-20702329 GCF_947461875.1 Haliaeetus albicilla
AACCCATTTTCCTTTTACCTATGGAAATACATCTATTAGTCTGATGCTATGGAGAAATGGATGTCCCAGTCACCAGGAGAAGGATGCACGCTCGCCTTATCCTACTTTGTGTGATAATCTGGAAAGCAGAGAGAGAGAGAGAGAGACTGGGTTATGGTACAGCACTTTACAAAGCAAAACGCTGTAAACAGACTGATGACTGTACAAATTCAGTTAATTATGAAGCTAATGAAAAATTAAAAGGGAGTTCTAATGAAAAATTTGATCAAATGTTATTCAGATTATCTTTTCAAGTAATTAAGTGGTCTGGAAAAAAAAGTTCCCCAAGGTACATTTTAGCTTGTGATCTTTTTCACGCGGAAAAAAAAAAAATGCAATAAAGTTAGGAAAGAGTGAAAAATCAGTTTTCCTTTTCACAAGCCACTGTCTTTCAACATGCAAAGATACAGATTTCATTAGATCAGAATCACTTCTGTTTAATTATCAGTGACCGTTCCCTTTGGTTACTGGTCATTTCAATACTTAACTGGCTTTAAGTCCATACTCAAAGCATTACTAAATATCCCCATCATTTCCATTAGCATATGTTTGCAGAAATTAAGATACCATTAATCTTCAAAAAGTCATGCAGACTAATTTACTAGAAACAGGAATACAAATTTCAAAGTAAGATCATGTCCTGTTATTTAGAAAACAAACAAACAAACAAACAAACAAAAAATCACCCCATCTTCCCTCCCCCCCTTCACCTTTATTGCAGTAAAATACATATTTTGGACATGGAAGAGAATATGTATAAACAGGTTCATCCTTTTCATGGTCTGGAAAAACGCCACAGAAGTTATGATATTTTCAGGACAATCTCATCACTTAGAGGAGCTGGAACAAAACAGAATCACAGTATTTAAAGCTCATATGAACGAACCCATGTATCCATCACTTTTCCCGTGTATTTCCAAAATGCTAACAAAAATAACATGAACAGTGTCATGCTGAATGGACCCCAAACCCCTGCAGATTAAACACAGAATAAATTCAATTTCCAATTCTGACCTTGATTGCACAGAATAAGAACTGAGGTACCTTTTGTTATTGTGTATTACAGTGATTAAAACTCACTCCTACATGGAAATGCAGGATATGCAACTATAGGAAACACATGTGTACACACAGAGGTAGAGCTTTCTTTATTCAAAATTATAAAGAAATCTATTCATTCTTTGGAAACTACCTCTTTTCTACTCTGCCCTGTCTTTCCAAGTTCTTCTAGATTATTGCCTTAGAAGGAAAGCGGCACAGCGAATTACAGCACAGCCAAGTCCCGTAACAGACTCCTTTACTCCTATATGTGATGAGGGAAGGAGACAAGATTTCTCAGAATTTCAGCAGAATTTCAGCAGCTATCCTTCTTAGGATGACACATAGGCACAGAAGCACTGGCCCGGCACATCCGTACCCAGCTAGCCACCGCGATAGCACTTACCAATGCGTATGAAAAAGCACTCTAATTAGTACTGCTACATTGGCTGCAATGTTTTGAAGGAGGAATGAGAATCTTTTGGTTTTATTTTCATGTTCGTCTTTTGTAGTAAACATTTCATTAGAGCTTTAATTCACAGACATAACAATAAAATTGAAGTTATTAGGCTTGGCAAGAAAAATGGTAATTGCAAAACACTTTTATACAATTATAATGACTTAGAATTTTTAAAATATAATATTAAAATGTCATTAGAATACATTTGTCCCATGATATGGGCTTGGTAATATGATCAAACTGAAATACAGCTAAAAGCTTGAGGGACTTTCATCTGTCCTAACCCATGTTTACAGCACAGACTTCTGCCCGTACAGTTTGGTTATTCAGGCGAGTGGAGAAGCGAGATCCCCGATGGACATAGTTAATCCAAGAGAAGTTGCAACTGTAAATGCAAATATGCTGAAAAAGCTGCCTTAAGCAGTAAAGCTTGCTTTGTATATGTACCCCACGAGTGGGGAAAGCTGTTGATACAGCTGCATCCACTCTCCGTGCTCTTTGCCGGCAGAGCATGTTACTTTGCTGTCACAGTCAAAAGCTTCATGTGGCTCTGGCCCCCAAACAGCATTTCTTTCATTCCCCAGGCAGTTCCTTCCCGAGTGTTGCCACACTCTGAATCATGCTTCATTTCTTGATGAAGCGACTCACTTTTTGCCAGTAAAATTCTATAGGAATGTTTGATTTTCTGTTCCAAAAGAGCAGGAGCAGAGCAGGAAAAGGCAGAGCACTGCCAACACCGACTACTCTGAGCCTTGAATAAAACTGCATCTAACACACAAAGAATATTTTGGAGAAGATTTTATGAAGGACACTTTCCACATTTACACCAAATTGATTTCTACTTGTCCCGACAATACTGCTTTCCAATTAGGGTGGAAAACTATTTTATTCTGTGAAGGAATGCTGTTATCATCAGAGCTTGAAACAACTCACTAGTTCCTAAAACCCCTCTCTGTGCCGTGA